>NC_039246.1:1878819-2178819 GCF_003368295.1 Carassius auratus
TAATGTTTTCCTTTTTACTGTCATTTCAAAATTCACCACGACAAACCGTTTCAAGCTAACCAAAATCTGTTCGCAATTTAAGTTCCTCAATGGTTTTCTTCATGTAGACAAAGTTTGGTGTGTATAGTGTACTTCCCCTGTAAGAGTATGCATTAAATCAGAGCTCAATTTAAATATTCAAATCAAAATAGCCGACTTCCTGTTGGTCGTAGCTGATGACTGTGAATTAGAAAGTTGTCCGTCTTGAAAAGAACAATTTATGTACCAAGTTTGGTGTCTGTAGCTAAAACTAACCCCCCCACTTTTGACAAAAGGTGGCGCTATAGAGTGCCTCCTTCACGCCCTTTTAAAAGCTTTTGCCATTGTCTAGCTATCACTAATACTGATATGTGTTTTGAGTTTTTATGTAAATCTGAGCTTGTTGTCTGCCTCAAACTCACCATAACAGAACATTCAAGTTTGACACGTTGCCATGGCAACACTATATCAGATATCAATATCCCCACAACAGATTTACATCGGCCGTGTTTTGTCATTATTCTGATGAAGTTTTAAGTAAATAGAGTAAAAATAAGATGCTGAATTCAAAGCATTTGGAAAATGACACACTTCCTGCTGCCAGTTGGTGGCGCTATAATGTTGACTCTTAATAGTCACATATATACGATCAGTATCATACAACGAACAAACCAATGAAGTTTGATCAAATTCAGGAAATGTATGTGGATGTTATTAGACATTTCCTGTTTCTCATTTCTCGCCATAATTTCAACGCCTCGCCACGGGCAAACCGTTCGAGATATCAAAAATCCCCTCGCAATTTTCCATCCCCAATGTCTTGAGATCATGTTGACCGAGTTTGGTGGCAATCAAGTAAAAAACCTATGACAAGTACCATCAAATTCCAGAGCATGCTTTTTATAAACAGCCCTAAATAGCTGACTTCCTGTTGGGCGGAGCCTATGACATAGAGTGTGAAAGTTGTTCAGCTCAATGAGATCTATAAGTGTACTGCGTTTCATATAAATATATGCAAGTGTGTGTGAGCTATGGTTCAAGATTTCTGACTGTGTTCCAGGGGGCGCTGTAGAGCCCCTGTGCCACGCCCGGGTCCCAGTCTCTGTGGCGTCCTGATGGCCGCAGATTCCAATGTGTGTGCCAATTTTCAAGAGTTTTTGAGCATGTTAAGGCCTCCAAAAACCCCCGGAAGGTTTAATAAAAAATAAAAAAAAATATAGCTGCAAGCAGCGATGGCGGGCTCAAGCCACCAATGCCATCGCCACCCCGGTGGCATCAGGTAAACTGTGCCCAGCGGGCACATGCATTCACAATATCCCTCTGGCAGTGAGGTTTTAAAGGATATGGCAGTTAAAGGGTTAATCCGAATCATCTAGACTTTAAAATCACATTCACAGAACAATATATATATATATATATAACTTTAGTAACACTTTACAATAAGATTCCATTTATAAACATTATGTTAACATGAACAATATTTATATAGCATTCATTCATGTCAGTTAATATTCCAAACTTAAACATTAAAACATTGTTTTATTGTGATTTTTTTCCAAGCACATTTTACCAATTCCAAACCATATCAATCTTAATAACTACCATTATTTTTTATTTAACCATTTATGAGTGCTATACAATAGTCCAGGAAAGCTGGAAGAGAAAAACAGGTCAAGAAGAACTGACAAAAAGAATTGCAAAATAATTAGGAATTAATGTGAAGATTAATTTTTAGTCAATTCTGCAAGACAGACTTTCAGGAAAGGAGGTGGAATAAAAATGAGCTCCTAAATCTTAATCCTGGATTCTGGAAGATATATTCCTCAAACTATCGGACAAGAGGAGGTGGTGCTGGTCCTTCACGAGTCACTCTAATCTGTTCATAAAGCCTATATATAAAGCCTTAATATATAGTATTTCACAATACTTCATGGTATTCGAATTAAATCATTTTTTGGAATCTTAAGTCTCTGAGAGCCTGACACCGAGTAATTCTGGAGACTCCAGGAAAGTGGCAGTTCTGTAAAATGTTGGCGCTGGAGACTAAATGCTCCCTGATAGTTTCACACCTAATTCACTTAACACACACACATACACACACACACACACATTACCCACAGTGACAGTGGGACTGAGTGACATCAGATGTATGATAGTTTTTTAATTTTCTATCATCCATATAGTGTTGTGTAGTCATGAAACTATTGTCATGAGACCTGTCATTCTGAGGAAATATGCCTCAGAATGACTGGTCTTCTATGTGTAATTTTTTTTTTTTTGAAGTGTTTAGAAGCACACAAAAATAAAAAGACATTTACTGGTTCCTTTTTTACTATTATTTCAAAAAATCACCACGACAAAACCATTCAAGCTATCCAAAATTCATTCGCACCTGTTCTGTAACATAAATTATTTAAACAGTGGTAAAAGAGGATGTGGTGCTGAACCTTCAAGAGTCACTCAAAACGTATCTGTCCATAAAGCCTATTAAGAATTATTCTTAATATACAGTTCACAATACTTCAGCTTGTTATTCTAATTAAGTGAGGGTCATTTTATCAGTAAAATTCCTAAAATACATATTATTTTATTTGAAAGATTTCTATAAATGATTTAAATCATACTCGTTTCTCCAATAATTATTTAAAAGTAATCCTATAGCTCCCTCTGGTGGCCATTATTGGTACTAAGAATTGCAAGCTTGATTTATAAGTTATGATAGTTTTAATTTTATGCTGGCTCTTGAAAATGATAAAGCTATGAAACTTACTGTGCTTCCTTCAAATGAGGACTTCTACTTATATAAAAAATTATGAAGAGTTAGAATGAAAAATTTTAAAGATATAGTAAAATAACTATTGTATTTTTTATGTTACTTTAATAAATCTCTATGGCAACACCATTTAAGCTATCCTAAACCCATTCACAATTTAACATCTCAGTATATTGGCATCATGTTGAAAAAGGAGTATGGAGTAGTATGAGGAGGAGTATGAATTCATTTACAGGCTGATTTTATCATAAATCCACAATAAAATTTCTGAGTTCTGTATCAATCTGTGTTGTTGTTTGTTTATTTTTATCTTTTATTTTTCATAGGAAGATAACTGACCCTTTACTCTCCTTTTTAATAAATGTGCTTATAAACCAAGGGCAAGCTATTTATAGCTGTATTTATAAACTGCTTACTACTGACTATTAATATTGGGACAAGGCTTTATAAAGCATGAACTGACTATTTACTAATGAGTGCAGTTATTATAAAGTGTTATCAATGAATTTGCTAATGTTAACAAATTAGACATTATTTTACAGTGTTATCAAATCCTTAAATGACTCATAAGCATTTGTGAAAGTTCTGCTTGCATTACAGCTTAGTCTTGATCTGTGAGCTGAACAGATTTACTGTTACATCCATGAGATTATGTAAATTCAAATAAATATAATGTCACAGGATGTCATAGGTCAGTATCAAATGAGTTTGAAATTATTATTTGCAGCACAAATAAGTTTTTTTTAGGATTTTTAAAAATCCCTAAAAACTGACAGAAAAAGGTTAAGGCCTAAGCTATTTCTATGTGACTGGCTAAATTTATTTTTGTTTTTATAATTGTAATACACAAACTATGAAATTATACAAAATGTATAAAAAGGTAAATAAATAAATACGCACACATTAAAAAAGCAGCCAAGTCGAATGAGTTTCCTTTTTTATATAGATTAAAATTGAAGACAGAAGCAAGTGGTAAATCTGGTCACTTTAATATTCAAATCCAGTAGATCCAGTTTATGTTCACGTGGCTGTTTTCGTTTATATTCGCCAAGCTATTATGTGTTTTGAAATAATCTTGTCCGTTATGTGTTCGTTCGTACGACGAAAGGCAGAATCCTGCAGCTCGAGAGATATATGTTATTCTGCCAGTCGCGCTTTCAAATAGTCTTGCACTCTTAAACTGGTCACAAACACCTGCATTTACCTCTTGTTGTGTTACAGTGGGTTTATTGTGTGCATTTGTGGTAATATTTTATTTTAAAAAGCTCTTAAACCAGAATAAATTCGTTTGTTTTGAGCTCGACACTGTACGCGCTGATCGGAGCTGTGGTTTCAGATAGGCAGCCACAAATATTTCATTTTCACACAAACAGTTCAAAAACATCTGAATTTAGCTCTTGGTGTGTTCTAATTGGTTGATTGTGTGATATCGCTGTAATAATTTATTTTTAAAAGCTTTAAAACAGGAATAAATTCGTTTTTTCTGAGCTCTTTACTCCAGACGCTCGTGGTCACAGCGGTGATTCATCTCTCCTATTTCTCACGTATCTCTGGCCAGAAATAATTTATCCATGAGCCCTGAACCGGTAATAATCAGATATGTTGGTTTAGCTTGTCAGTGTGAATTAAATCTAAGTATTTATTTGTATTTTTAACCGATTTAAAAGTGAAAGTAAAAGTTCGGGAATTGAACCTGTAGGGGCGCTATTTCTCTCAGACAATGGAAGTCTGAAGCACACACACTCAAACAGAGGGACAGAGTGAGATGAGATGTCTGACAGTTTTTTAATTTTCTGTTATCCATACAGTGTTGTAAAGTCGTTAAACTATGCATATTTCCTCAGAATGACTTTTTCATCTGTATGAAAAAATTCTTTGACGTGTTTGGAAGCTGCAATTTAAAAATACAATAATGATTCCCTTTGTAAGGTCATTTAAAAAAATCACCACGGCAAAACCATTCAAGCTATCCAAAATCCATTCACAATTTAAGTTCCTATCAGAAATACTGATGTGTGTTCAGAGTTTTGTGAAATTCTAAGTATGTTATTTGCCTCAAAATCACCTGAGAAGTATTCCAGTTTGACATGTTGCCACGGCAACAATTTTTTAGATATCAATATCCCCCTTGCAGATTTATATCGGCTGTGTTTTAACATTATTCTGATGAAGTTTGAAGCAAATCGAGTAATAATAAGATGCTGAATTCAAATCATTTTGAAAATGACACACTTCCTGCTGCCAGTTGGTGGCGCTATAACTTTGACTCCTAATAGTCACATATATGCGATCGACATCATACAACGAATAATCTGATGAAGTTTGATTAAAATCAGGAAATGTATGTGGACGGTATTAGACACTTCCTGTTTCTCATTTCTCGCCATAATTTCAACGCCTCGCCACGAGCAAACCGTTCGAGATATCAAAAATCCCCTGGCAATTTTTCATCCCCAGTGTCTTGAGATCATGTTGACCAAGTTTGGCGGTAATCGAGAAAAAAACCTATGACAAGTATTTCAAATTCCAGAGCATGCGCTTTTTACATAACTCTAAATAGCTGACTTCCTGTTGGGTGGAGCCTATGACATGCAATACGAAAGTTGTTCGGCACGATAAGATCTATATGTGTACTGAGTTTCATATGAATATGTGCAAGTATGTGTGAGCTATACATCAACATTTCTGACTGTGTTCCAGGGGGCGCCGTAGAGCCCCTGTGCCACGCCCGGGTCCCAGCCTCTGCAGGCTCCTAAAGGCCACAGATTCCAAAGTGTGCGCAAATTTTCAAGAGTTTTTGAGTATGTTAAGGACCCCAAAAGCCCCCACAACTTTGACGAAAAATTTGAATACTAAACCCTAAATAGCCAACTTCCTGTTGGGCGGAGCCTATGATATGCAATACAAAAGTTGTTTGGATTGATGAGATTTATATGTGTACCGAGTTTCATTCGTCTACGAGCAAGAATGTATGATATATGGCCCTCCATATTCCAGGGGGCGCTGTAGAGCCCCTGTGCCACGCCCGTGTATCAGTCTCTGCCCGGCCCTAATGGCCGCAGGTTCCAATCTGTGTGCCAATTTTCAAGACTTTTTAAGCATGTTAAGGGCCCCAAAAGCCCCCGAGACGTTGGAAAATAATAATAATAATAATAATAATAATAATAATAATAATAATAATAATAAAAAATAATCCTAAGGAAAACAATAGGCCTCTCGCCCTTTGGGCTTGAGCCCTAATAATAAGAAGAAGAAGAATAATCCTTAGAAGAACAATAGGGCTCTTCGCCCCTTCGGGCTTGAGCCCTAATAATCCTTAGAAGAACAATAGGGCTCTTCACCCCTTCGGGCTTGAGCCCTAATAATCCTTAGAAGAACAATAGGGCTCTTCGCCCCTTCGGGCTTGAGCCCTAATAATCCTTAGGGGAACAATAGGGCCCTGCGCCCATTGGCTCGGGCCCTAATAATAATAATAATAATAATAATAAACAAAGCAGATACAAGAGGGTCCTCGCACCTCGGTGCTCGGGCCCTAATAAACGGAGCAGATACAATAGGGTCCTCACACCTTCGGTGCTCGGGCCCTAATAAACAAAGCAGATACAAGAGGGTCCTCGCACCTCGGTGCTCGGGCCCTAATAATAAACGGAGCAATTCCAAGAGAATAAACGGAGCAATTCCAAGAGGGTCCTCACACCATCGGTGCTCGGGCCCTAATAATAATAAACAAAGCAGATACAAGAGGGTCCTCACACCTCGGTGCTCGGGCCCTAATAAACAAAGCAGATACAAGAGGGTCCTAGCACCTCGGTGCTCGGGCCCTAAAAAGAAATTATAACGGTTCTAAACACCTTTGACCTGATTCAGCATGTGCATGGACCCACACACAAAGGTGGACACACTCTGGATCTAATCATCAGTAGGGGTCTAAACATTTCATCCATTGTTATTAAGGACGTAGCACTATCTGATCACTTCTGTATTTTCTTTGATATATTGATCTCTGCTACCACTGAATCTAGATCTGTCTCTGTCAGAAGGAGATGCATAAACGAGAACACAAGTGTACTATTTACGGAGGCTATATCTTTAACACCAAGCATTTCTGCAGACTCTGTTGATATTCTCCTTGATTCCTTCAACTTAAAAGGTTAAGAATGATTATATTGCTCCTGTAATAGTCAATAAGAAAACAAACAGACAGAAATCAGTTTGGAGAAGATCAACAGCAGTTCTAACTATGAAAAGACAATGCAGAAAAGCCGAGCGGATCTGGAGGAAGACGAAATTTGAAATTCACTATAGCATCTATCAACCGTGTGTTTAACTTCTTAGAAGCAGATCTTTTAGAAGTCGTGAACACCTCACTTCTTTCTGGGACATTTCCAAACTCCCTAAAAACTGCAGTTGTTAAGCCCCTCCTGAAAAAGAGCAATCTTGATAACACAATTTTGAGCAATTTTAGACCAATATCTAATCTTCCTTTTATAGGCAAAATTATAGAAAAGGTAGTTTTTAATCAGCTGAACAAATGCTTAAACTCAAATGGATACCTGGACAATTTTCAATCAGGTTTCCGACCGCATCACAGCACAGAGACAGCACTCATTAAGATAATAAATGATATTCACTTAAATTGTGACTCTGGCAAAATATCGGTGCTGGTATTGCTAGATCTCAGTGCTGTGTTTGACACTGTCGATCATAACATACTACTAGAGAGACTGGAAAACTGGGTCGGGCTTTCTGGGATGGTACTCAAATGGTTCAGGTCATACTTAGCCTCTCCCTTCTATTATGTGAGTATAGGAGAGCATAAGTCCATGACATGTGGAGTCCCACAAGGCTCAATTCTTGCACCGCTCTTGTTTAGCCTGTATATGCTCCCACTAAGTCAAATAATGAGAAAGAACCAAATTGCCTATCACAGCTATGCTGATGATACCCAGATTTACCTAGCCTTATCTCCAAATGACTACAGCCCCATTGACTCCCTCTGCCAATGCATTGATGAAATTAATAGTTGGATGTGCCAGAACTTTCTTCAGTTAAACAAGGAAAAAACTGAAATTATTGCATTTGGAAACAAAGATTAAGTTTAAATGCATTTGTGTATATTTTGTATTTTCTTGATCACATTTAAACACATTTGCCATCTTGTCATTGACATGCCATTCATGTCAAGATAACATGGCGGATATCGCACTTTTCATAAAATAAAAATGTACTTTTCAGTACCAACCAGATACAATACTTTTTTTTTTTTTTTTCAGGCACTAAAAATAAAAAATGGCATTCGCGTTTTGGAACCAAACTCTTCAAATTGTACAATGATATTTGCGTAGAGGCAAGTATTGGAAAAATATTATACCTTTGTTTGGCATTTTTCTCACAGCTGTTGCCCTGAGGCGAGGAAAGGGTTCATCTGAATGGTAAGCACAATATTAATTACTTTAATGCTGGAGCTGAATTTACTCATTTGAAGTTTGCAGATGTACTTGGATGCTTTCTCTTTAAGTTAGGCATCCAGGTGTCTCTTCCCCACTCGTCTAAAAAAATAATACAACAACAATTATAAGGAATAATTTATTCACTAATAACGAAAGGTGAATACAAATTCTGTCATAGTTTTCTCACCTTCAAGTTGTTACAAACCAGTGTTTCATTCTTCTGCTGAATACAAAAGGAAGATATTTTGAAAAATATTGGCAGCAGTTTATGATCCCCCATTGACTCCCATTGTATGTTTTTCTTCATACTTTGAAAGTCAGTGAAGTCCAGCAAATGTTTAATAACCAACATTCTCTAAAAATCATATTCTGTGTTCACCAGAACAAAGAAACTCATACAGGTTTTAAGGTAATGATGACAGACTTTTCATTTTTGGGTGACTTGTCCCTTTCATGTGACATGTTTTTAATTTTTAGCCATTTTTCTGAGCTTATAATGTTCTCATACCATCGCTGCTGTCTTCGAATCTGTTTGGTTTTCTGGTTGGCCTCATGAAGTTATTGCCAGTGTCGCTTCTACAGAGGAATTCAATTCAGCATTTTTACCCCCCCCCCCCCCTAATGCCCTCTCGAAATCATCTAAGGATGAAATGTTAATGGAATTAAGAAATGTCATCTGAATTTATTTCAGTAATAATCTGAAAACATTCTGCCGTATACTGAACTTTACTGGTTTCAGCAAACAAAGATTTTTTGTGTGCTCCAGGTCTCTTCGTCAGGGACTTCTTCTTTTTTGGCCTGTTTTGTCTGATTGTTTGGGGCCTAGTAACTATATTGTTTCTGAAATTCGTAAAGAAAGTCAAAAGTTAACTGTTACCTAATTGGGATAATTTAAACTTTCAAGATAATATGATTTATGTGGGTTGAACTTGTGGAAGGTTGTACTCCATTATCTTCTAATGTCCAGCGTTCTGCTACAATTCCAACCAGTGATTCTTCTAAAAGATCTACAATATAATACATGCTAAGGAAAAGAAAAGCTAAGTTCATTTATTGAAAATGTCTACATTTCTTCTAGAATATATTTGTGACCTGGGAGCACAAAACAAGTCTTAAGTGGCATGGGTATATTTATAGCAATAGCCAAAAATACATTGTATGGGTCAAAATTATACATATTTTTTTTTCATAAATCATTAGGATATTAAATAAAGAGCATGTTCCATTAAGGTATTTTGTAAATTTTCTACCGTCGTTTGTACAGTATTTTGAGTGAGTGTGAGCAATGTGCTGCTGCTGCTTGACTAAGTAAACAAAGACAAAACTACAATAGCATCTTAAATATTAAAAAAGCTGGCCAAATCGTCTGCCAGTCCACCGGGAATCGTCCCGGTTCTCACGATGGCCAGTCAGCGCCTGGTCTCCACAGACACGCAGAACGTGCAGGATTCATAGATTGTCATTTTGCATCTTAATATTCACAGATACTCCCATATCGCGTTTTGATTCAAGTGTACTGACCTACGTTTGATTTATTCGTCCAAAATGTGGCATATTCCGTCTGCGTTTGGCTGAATTTCATTTTTATGACTGGATTCTATGCGTGGCAGAGATTACAGGCCGTATGTCTTAGTGCAATCTGGGAAAGAAATAAACTGTATGTGGATGGTGTAAATATTAAAATGTTAATCCCTCTGTAATCTTTAACATTTTCATAAGTAACTAATTTAATTACTCATTTTTCAACTGTAACTGATTACAAATACATTTATTTTGTAACTAAATTACATGTAACTATTTACTCCCCAACACTGTACCCTTGGCATAGGGTACAAATTTGTACCCTTGTGATTTGTACCTTAAGAGACCAGTTTTGTACCTGTGGTGGCTTTCAAAAAGAAAATTGGCTTTTGACAGGGTACAATCGTTGATATGACATATATATAATTTACACACACACTGAATTAAATCAGAATTTATTCAATCCTTTTCATTTTCACATTACGTTTCATTTTAAACACAATGTGTAACTGTGAATTTAAACGGTCATCAACTGAATAAGTGTCATTTACCTGAAAGTCTATTTCATCTCAATGTTGGTTACTTCTATGCCTGCTTCTGATATTATTTGAAGGACCTCCTCGGTCACAGTAAAAAACTCACACTACACATTTTAACACTACTAAAGATCATATGGTCCCAATCTGTCTAGTGTTACAAGTACACCGTTCGTGGTGTTGAATTTTTAAGTGTAAAGTGTTACACTTGCTATTGTTTAAATGTTATGGGGTATGTAACACCCCTGCTGTTGTTTTAAGTGTAATTAATGAAGTACTCTTTTCAGTGCAAACAAGAAAAAAAGTATGTTAAAAATAAAGTTAATGTACAACATTTATTGAACAAATGGGCAAAGTGTCAACTTTAAAAGCATATATCAGATGTGTAGAGGTGTCTTCCAGCTTCAGCTGCTGTCTTTGCTTTTAAAGGAAAGGCCTCAACCCACTTTGAGAAGTAGTCTGTAGCTGTTAGGATATATTGAAAGCCTTCTGCAGTTTTGGGGAATGGACCAGTTAAATCAATTTAACAAGCTCCCAAACTACAGAAACCTATAAAATACAAAATAAGTTTAGTGTGTCTGTGTATTTATGTATTTTTTTACATTGATTTAACCTTTATTTTTCCTGGAAGGTCCCAATTGAGATTAAAATGAATCTCTTCTTCCAGGGAGTCCTGGCCAAGATGGCCGTATTAAAGTTTCACATAATTACAAAACACATAAAACAAATTCTACACAGACAAGGTAAATACAATAACATTAATCAAATGTCACCAAATTAATTACAACAGCCACACACTTCATTTGTTTTACATTGCAATATATTTCTAAACACATTCAAAGAAGGATTTTTTTAATAATGTGTATATATATATATATATATATATATATATATATATATATATATATATATATATATATATATGTGTGTGTGTGTGTGTGTGTGTGTGTGTGTATGTGTTATATATATATATCAAAATGTTACTAGGTCAAAGACATTTCAGTGTCTGCATCCAAAAAAAAAAAAAAACTGGTTTTATATACATAGAAAGCACATTAAATGAAAGTAAAGTTTCAACTTTAATAACAATATTGCACAGGTTCCCAGCATGCATTGCTGCTTGAAAACATTTTGTGTTCATTATTAAAATATTAGAATTGTTTTGAATCTTAATTTATGCTGCTGCTGTTGTCACCATGGTTGAGAATCGTGTGCTGAGGTATGTGCATCTCATTGCAATTAAATTAATGCATGCGTCTATAACCATAAATGCTTGCCTTCATTTACAAAAAATGAGTAGAAAGCTTGGAACATAAACTTAAATCTGTCAAAAAAATATATTTTTTACATCAAGAAAATTTGAAATGGTTTACTAATCAGATTATCATATAACCAAACATATAGCCTAACTTGTCAATGACAAATGATAACAAAGATGATCCCTGGTGCTAGCTGGTTATGTAATGTGACAATAATCAGTTCTCATTACAACTAGCTGTCTTGGTATAATCAATACTAACAGAAATACTCAAAAACTTACCTTAAATAAAGAAATCCACCGCCGAGTAGTAAAAAAAAAATTATGGGCGTGTTGTTCAGCGTGACTAAAATGACGCAATACCGATGTGCGCATGTGCTGTAAGCCCTTGTAGGACAATCTGACGGGTAAGATAAAATGTCAGGACACCGGCATGAGAAAAACTTTCACGCTTCTGTAACTTAACGTAGACTAACCATGTTCCATACAGATTGCCTTTTACTGCCGATTGCTGAATAAATACTTAAGTGTCAAACATCAAATACATATCGGTGTCATCTTCATTTCCCCCTCTTTTACCCTCGATCACGACAGAAACCCTCACACCATTTGTTTCAGTGAGATTTCAGTGGGTTTGCTAGGTGCGTCCACTACGATTGAAAATAGACGGAGGGCAAGCTAAACGTGAAATTGCCGCTTGGGCCCGGAGACAAGAGCTTCGAAAATTTACATTTCTATTTAATTTATTCTTCTCAAAGTATTACAGTCTTAAGGAATTGACTATTATGTTATTACAAATTGATAAATAAATTACTCTTTGTTGAAAAAATGCTCTGACATGGGAATATTTAAACATTAACTGTGGGCGATGACCACTTGGCGCCTTCTTCCGCCTGAGGCAGACAAAAGACGCGCAAAAAAAAAAAGGCATTCCCCACACCACCCTACAGGACTATATAAAAAAAATATATGCATAACCCTCATCTTAATTGGGCCCTGACACCTGGAGAGGAAGAGGCTCTCCTGTCCTTTACATTCTGGATGGCAGACCATGGTTTCCCTGTGACCAGATCCCTTATCAAAGTTCTGGCTGTTGGGTTCATTAAGGAGAGTGGTAGAAGCAAGACCACCTCCATAAACCTGGAGAAGGGGCCAAGTGATGTGTGGTGGTCCAGGTTTAAGGCCCCCTCATCCAGAATTGGCCTCAAGGACGGCAGATTCCCTGGACAGAGCCAGAGTCCATGGTGCTACACCGGAGGTCATTAAGGCATTCTTCAAATTGTTCAAGGCCCTTTATGTGATGCACAAACTGGAGAACAAGACACATCGCATCTATAATTGTGATGAGACTGGCTTTGGAGACAAGCCTCGGTCCAAGGAGAAGGTCCTGTGCCAGACTGGGAGGAAACACAACAGCAGCAGACAAGGGGACATTGTTGTGGGGAAGAGGCAGTTTTCATCTCTCCTCAAACATGTCTACCCCACTGCTGTCACAGCCCAAAACATCAAGGCTGGGTTTCACAAAGCTGGCATTTTTCCTCTGTCCAGGGCTGCTGTGGACACAACCCAGGTAATTTTTGACATTAATACAATGATAATTCATCCTTTAAGCTACTTCCCTTTCTTTTCAAGTGTGTTAATGAGTTTTACATACGTTTTATTTTCTTAGGTGGTGAGAGTGTTCCCATCTGTAGACGGAAGTGATGCCACACCATCCATCGCTCCCCCCTCACCATCCATCCATCCATCTCTCACACCACCATCGATCCATCCATCGCTACCCCCACCATCCATCCATCGCTCCCACCACACCATCCATCCATCTCTCACACCACCATCCATCCATCGCTCCCACCACCATCCATCGCTCCCCCCACCATCCATCCATCGCTCCCACCACACCATCCATCTCTCACACCACCATCCATCCATCCATCGCTCCCCCCTCACCATCCATCCATCGCTCCCACCACCATCCATCCATCCATCGCTCCCCCCTCACCATCCATCCATCCATCGCTCCCACCACACCATCCATCTCTCACACCACCATCCATCCATCGCTCCCACCACCATCCATCCATCGCTACCCCCCACCATCCATCCATCGCTACCCCCCACCATCCATCGCTCCCCCCACCATCCATCCATCGCTACCCCCCACCATCCATCGCTCCCCCCACACCATCCATCGCTACCCCCTCAACATCCATCCATCTCTCACACCACCATCGATCCATTCATCGCTCCCACTACCATCCATCCATCTCTCACACCACCATCCATCCATCCATCGCTCCCCCCTCACCATCCATCCATCTCTCACACCACCATCCATCCATCCATCGCTCCCACCACCATCCATCCATCTCTCACACCACCATCGATCCATCCATCGCTCCCACCACCATCCATCCATCGCTACCCCCCACCATCCATCCATCTCTCACACCACCATCCATCCATCGCTACCCCCCACCATCCATCCATCGCTCCCCCCCACCATCCATCGCTCCCCCCACACCATCCATCGCTCCCACCACCATCCATCCATCTCTCACACCACCATCCATCCATCCATCGCTCCCACCACCATCCATCCATCTCTCACACCACCATCCATCCATCGCTACCCCCCACCATCCATCCATCGCTCCCCCCCACCATCCATCGCTCCCACCACCATCCATCCATCTCTCAAACCACCATCCATCCATCCATCGCTCCCCCCTCACCATCCATCCATCTCTCACACCACCATCCATCAATCGCTCCCACCACCATCCATCCATCGCTCCCACCACCATCCATCCATCGCTCCCACCACCATCCATCCATCTCTCAAACCACCATCCATCCATCCATCGCTCCCCCCTCACCATCCATCCATCTCTCACACCACCATCCATCCATCCATCGCTCCCACCACCATCCATCCATCTCTCACACCACCATCGATCCATCCATCGCTCCCACCACCATCCATCCATCGCTACCCCCCACCATCCATCCATCTCTCACACCACCATCCATCCATCGCTACCCCCCACCATCCATCCATCGCTCCCCCCCACCATCCATCGCTCCCCCCACACCATCCATCGCTCCCACCACCATCCATCCATCGCTCCCACCACCATCCATCCATCTCTCAAACCACCATCCATCCATCCATCGCTCCCCCCACCATCCATCCATCGCTACCCCCCACCATCCATCGCTACCCCCTCAACATCCATCCATCTCTCACACCTCCATCGATCCATTCATCGCTCCCACCACCATCCATCCATCTCTCACACCACCATCCATCCATCCATCGCTCCCCCTCACCATCCATCCATCTCTCACACCACCATCCATCCATCGCTCCCCCCACCATCCATCCATCGCTACCCCCCACCATCCATCGCTCCCCCCACACCATCCATCGCTACCCCCTCAACATCCATCCATCTCTCACACCACCATCGATCCATTCATCGCTCCCACCACCATCCATCCATCTCTCACACCACCATCCATCCATCCATCGCTCCCCCCTCACCATCCATCCCTCACACCACCATCCATCCATCCATCGCTCCCACCACCATCCATCCATCTCTCACACCACCATCGATCCATCCATCGCTCCCACCACCATCCATCCATCGCTACCCCCCACCATCCATCCATCGCTACCCCCCACCATCCATCCATCTCTCACACCACCATCCATCCATCTCTCACACCACCATCCATCCATCGCTCACACCACCATCCATCCATCGCTACCCCCCACCATCCATCCATCCATCGCTCCCCCCCACCATCCATCGCTCCCACCACCATCCATCCATCTCTCAAACCACCATCCATCCATCCATCGCCCCCCCCCCACCATCCATCGCTCCCCCCACACCATCCATCGCTCCCCCCCACCATCCATCGCTCCCCCCACATCCATCGCTCCCCCCACATCCATCGCTCCCCCCACACCATCCGTCGTAGTTGGATGATTAAGCGTCTGCCTCCCCAAGTCAGACCATCCTGGAGTAGTTCTGCCGATTGCTAAACAGTGTCTGAGACAAACTGGTGTTTGGGGTTTGGAAGCAGCGGGGGATATGCATTGGGGGAAATGCATTCTGGAGACAACTTTTTGGAACAGAGACCTGTCCAGAGAGATACGTTTGCACTTGTGAACAATGGCATCCCGTCAATGTTTAGGCAGTGACTGCAGATGGAGCAGGATACCTGCTCAGATGTGTTGAGAGCTGATCTGCCATATCAAACTGTACACTCTTGACATTTGGTTGTAAGTTCATAATTGTTCATGTGTCCAAAGGGTGTCCTTGCAGTATGGGGAAGGTCTTCATGCCCATGTCTTTTCAGGATGTTTAATAGAGGATTCACATCATTATGTTTAACTTGAAACATACATGCCCATTCGGAAGGTTCTTGTTCTCTCTCAGAATCTGACAGGCCTGGATCTGAAAACCTGTCAAGATGATGCACCTCTGTGTACTGCTTGTGACGAAGTCTGTCTCTTCCAGCGATGCCGATCATCTCAACTGAACTGATCATTTCTTTGTTATCTGGCTTCTTTTGGCCGTTGATACTCTAGCACAGATTTTGTTGTACTGCCTCCTACACTCTTTGGATGTCATCGAGCTGCTGTACTGCTGTCTCTGCCAATAATTATATCAATTAAAATTTTTAGCAGATTTAATCTGTTTTCTTAAACTACCAGTATCAACCAAATAACTAAATTTGGTACTTAACGTATGCTTTTTGAAGTATAAATGCTGAAAAAAAACAAAAAAAAAACATAGTTAATATATAGCTGCTACCAGCAATTCTCGGGCCAAGTCCATTACGGTCACTTCAAATAGCATAATTTGACCCCTTTAACAGGACACTGAGGTGTAGGACTGATATTGTCCTGTGCATCTTTTACAAAGATTACAGAGTTCGTCTCATTTAAACCCATTTTTATGAACTCTTCATCACTGGGATGAGCTGAAGAAGACTTTTCTACATTGATGATTTCTAAACAATCACTGCAAGTGATTGTGAGCGTGTCAGTGCTTAGAAAAAGCCCCCCAGTATCCTGAGTCACAGATAGACAAGTTAAGGTCCTGTGATATGAATTTTGCAAGAATGGGGTGTGACTTGTATTGTTTCAAGTTCTATAATGCCATTGCATTTCATTATATTTGAATTGATTGAATTTTGGAAGTATGACATCAGTGAAATTAATTATTTTTTTTAATTTGAAATTAGTTTTCCTGAGCTTTGTGGTATTTTAGACAGTTGTTATGCTTTAGCAGAATTAAATGGGCATCAACTAATTTGTTCGTACAGCGAATATTTAGTGTAATTTCATATCAACTCTAAGAAAGGATATTTTCATGGCCACAGAAAACAACCGTATTACAGTAGCCTAATAATGCTCAGGCAAGGCAAGTTTTTTTTATAAAGCACATTTTATACACATTTGTAATTCAAAATGCTTTACATAAAAGAAAAGAAAAAATCAAAACAATAAAACAAGGAATTTCAAACCTTTGAAAATCATTTCAAATACATTTAAAAGATTTCAAATTAATTTAAAACAGTTAAGAATAGAAAGTAATTATACGTAAAATACAGTGCAATCAGTTCTGACATTACGCAGTGCTCATTTAATAAATGCACAGCTAAACAGATGGGTTTTGAGTCTAGATTTAAAAGTGACAAGTGTGTTAGCACATCTGATCTCTTCTGGAAGCTGATTCCAACTGCGGGCAGCATAGTAACTAAAGGAGGACTCCACTTGTTTTGTGTGAACCTTTGGTATTTCTAACTGACTCGATCCTAATGATCTGAGTGCTCTGTTAGGTTTATATTCAGTGAACATGTCTGCAATATATTTCAGGTCCTAGGTCATTTAGTGACTTATATTTATGGATGAGCTGCAGCTGTCTAATGGTCTTTTTGGGAAGAACCCATTACAATAGTCCACCCTGCTGGTGATAAAGGCATGAACAAGTTTCTCCAAGTTTTGACTGGAAACAAAACATCTAATTCTTGCAACGTTTTTTAAATGATAGTATGCTGATTTAGTTACTGCTTTGACATGACTACTGAAACTAAGGTCTGAAACATTGGTAACACCATCAACACTGACTATTGCAGTAAACCTACGACAACCACATTAAATACAGTAAATAATGCACACATCTACAAATAAACCTTCCAATCAAGATGCCAATTACCTTTTGGCATTCATTTTTCTCAGTCTTATTTGTATAAATGTTATTTCTAATCTCAGAAATCACAACAAATTTGTGCACACTTGAAACCCATTCTGATTCTGATTTATTCAGATACTGAACTTGCACATTTGCCTTATTACCAAAAACCTATTTTATAAAAGTGCCCGCTTAATGAAACAAATTCAAAAGATTGATAAATGGATGAACTGAACTACGGCAACTCAACACTCTCTTACTCCGGAGAATCTGGAGCATTTCAAAGGATGCCAGTCTTTATGATCCAAATCAGCATCAAAACCCCTCAGACATACTAGGCTAGTGACAAATGGTCAAAAAGTGCTTTAGTTTTCGAGATACCCCTACCGGAGGTAGAACTAAACCCAACAATGTTTTTCCTCATCTCTAAGTTCTCCCTCATATGAAATGGATTCTTGGCTAAAAATATTTTACTGCTAAGATTGTTAAATTAACAGATATTGTTATACACCCCAAAACCAAAAAAGGACCAAAATATAGCCTGTCCGTATGGGAGTTAAGGCACATAAACTAATGCAGATCAATCACACAAGCTCTGACAGCTTTGAAACTTGACATGTTTGTAGTCAGGAAGTTGATTTAACTACTAGAAAAGACTGGATGTGAATATCTTGATGTATGGAATAAATAGAGACATATAAACATACACCTAAAATAAGCGGACATGCAAAAATCGAATATCTATGCAGAATGTATTTTTTTACTTTAATGGTTGCTTTGCCAGGGATTATCATAGAAACAAATATGATGGCTTGTTGGAAAGGTGGGTTGTGCTGAATCCAGCAATACCAAATATGTAAATATAGCATAACAAATAGGAGTGTTCTGTCACTCAATGTATGAGGTGTCCAAAATGAACCAAAATGGAATACTGTCATAATTTAGTCCAAAGCCCATTATCAGTGGTGAGAAGAATGCTGAGATATTCAAATATAAGATACATCTAATAATGAAATATTTCATATGGCACCTTGTACTATATGGACACAAAGACTGAAATAATCGAAAGATAACACCTTACCATAGCACAAACAGGAGACCAGGAGTCAGGATTGCAGTTTGTACTTAAAGAGCTTTTTAATAAAACTATAACTTTACTTCACTCAATACAAAACAAATTACTGTATTACATAAACAAATTAAAATTTAACTAAACAAACAAACACTGTGGGGAAATGAGCTAAGTATTCTCTGGCTGTTTATTTTTGATTTTCTAGCAGCAACCATTTAGAACAATAACTGATTTTTGGTAGCCATTCTGAGGTCAACCCCCCCATGATGTCACAGCTGCAACACACCACTGTCACTCATCCACATTGTCATCAGTGACAAAGTGGGTCATATTTTGACAGTCTGGGAAAGGGCAAGAGCAAAACTCTGTGCAGGTCAAGCCCACTGAAAGACACTGGCATTTGGTGACATCGGTGCAGTTTCCGTCTTTACAGTAGAGATCGGTGATGTCTCTAACTTCTTTAGGTGCTGGTGCCTTCTGGAACATTACAGGTTCAATGCACCCATCTTCACTGAGCCTCCATCCTCTTCCAACTGGGTTCCAGAGAAGAGGTTTGGCCAGGTGGCTGTGACACCACACTGCTGTTTGGTACATTGCTCTCAGCACATGTTGCTGGAAGGCATCTTCTGTAGGGGGTAGATTTACTGCTGACAAATCTGTGGTAGATGCTAATGTGTACCTCAGCTCATCCAGGTTGGTGCAAGGATGCCCATCCACCTTTTTCTTTTGACCATACAAGAGGAGGGCATACCTTCTTGCCACAGGCAAAGCCTCTTCCAGTCTACCAGAGAGTCCAAATTTGGTCATTTCCTGTAACTCACAAAGATGGGTCTTCAGTCTTATGAGGGCAGTGGCCTTTCCAATTCTGTACAAACTGCTTGTGGTGTCACAACCTGTGAGGGCGTGGCATGCAGGTAAACACTCACAAAGCACTGCTCCAAGCTTCTGAGCGATCAGACAGATAGGGAAGAATCTTTCCTTAAGGCCATGTCCAGAGTGCATAAACACTGCTGAGGATCCAAACATCCCTTTGCTTGAATAGTACAGAAGCAAAACTAGTACATCTGTATCATCACATTTGACAATTAGACGAGAATGTGACTGTGCAAGGTGTATTGCATGTAACACCAGCCTCGTGTCAGCCTCCTCCTGGTCACTGTAAAGATCTTTCAAGCAGTAAGTGCCTGACTGGCTAACCCTCTTAACCTCCTGACCATTTTCAAAGCCACCTGCCAAGATGACAGTGTTCCCTGAAGAAATTCTTGTTGGCCCAGTACTGGTGATGTAGGTGCTGACAAAGCTACATAGAGCAGCCTTGTTTCCACTGCTCCGGAGGTATTTTCTGTAGTTTGGAACAGTTGTTTGTCCTGTGATGATATGTGATTGTCTGCTGGTATGAATGGTGCCTCTTCTTTGTCTTTCAAGATCTTTGATTGAGTGTTGGTGGTCATATCTATCAAACACTATAACAAAACAGCTGTTACCTTCCTTTCCCATTAAAGTTGCGATCTTTTTCCAGACACACTCACCCAGGTCATTGAATGTTTGAAAGAATGACTCATTTAGACTTTGAAGAAGAGCCATGCCATCAATGATGTATGCTGATGGTTCTTTGACATTTGGCAGCTGCTGTGTCTCTTCAACAACAGCCTCAAGTTTTTTGGCCAGGTCAGCTTTTGTTGTCTTCCTCATGCTTCCATCATCAAAAAACAAAGAAGGTGGGACAGCTGCGAGTTCGTGAGACATCACAGTCTCCATGGACACCTCTCTTTGTTTGGAGACAGCCAGTAATCTTCGAAAGAGCACGTCTGAGTCCATGTGGACCTTTCTAGATATGCTGACTCCAACTGATGTTTTCATGTCCTTGAATGTTGCACACTGGTTTCTTTTCTCAGGCTTTCAGAAGCTCTTTGTTCTTTTTGATTTTGCCAGACGTTGTTCAATAAAAATGGCATTCTGCTTCGCACCATCTTGGAGGAAGCTTGAGAGCTCTTTTGCAACTTTCTCAGATGCAACCTGACCACTTGCAATGTTGATCAGTTCCTCAGGAATGCTATCAAGATCAAAGGGATTCTGCTTCTGCTCCACAGTTTCCATTATCTTCTGTATGTCTCTTTCGTCTCGGTCCATTCTGGAAGCTCCATGCTCCTTGTGTGCTTTCGAACTCTGATCATCAGTGTCACAAAGCTCTTTCATGGCATCCACATATGCTGTTGTCACATGTCTTGTCATCAACCATCTTGTGAGAGCTCCTTTTCGTAATGTGAAGCCAACAACCCCACCCTGACTCTTGCCTTCTCGATTAATGGTTTGCTCCAGTGCTTGATCAGTAGCCACACAGTTGAAGCTTCGATGCTCAGACCGGCGAACAACAAACCCACCTTGCTGCATGAATGTGTATGCCTCTGGTTGTTCATGTTTAAGTGCTTTCATTTCTGCAATATAGACTGGCATGTACTTGCCATAATTGGACCTGCCAGCAGCTCTAAACCAAGGCATCACTTCACACATGCAATTAAGGTGAAGTTGAAAGTCAGCTTCACGCTCCGAACGAAGAATCCTTAGCAACAGATCAGCACCACTGAGGAACATTAACCAGTATCCAAAGGTTGCTGATTGGTTAACTCCCTCATTTATGAACATCTGGATTCTCTTCTGGATCTCAGGAAGTTCAGTCTCCACCTCACTGATGAGCTGTTGAGCAGTGGCCTTGTCATTACCATGAAATGCATGCTGTACATCTCGTAGGATTTGCTCTTGTGCTTCAGTCATTGCACATTGGCCTTGTTTTTCAAGCCATGATTGCATGGCTTGCCAGAAGAGCCTGAACAGAGCTTCAGAAGCTAGCTTTATGCTTCTTACTCCTCTTGCCAGCTGTTTCCCTTGAAGCAACTGTCGAGCTGTTCCATCTGCATACACATCTGACTCAGTATGTCAAAGAGTCCACCATCGCCATAGAGTTTTCCGATGCTTGCTAGGTAAGCCATCGTGATATGCATACCTCGCAGTCTCATTGTGATCTTTCCATGTAAGGGCGATGGTTTGCTCCACAAGATCTGTTGTGCTTTACTATAAATAGCAAGGTCTGCTGTCACAAGAATATGGTGCTGTCCCAGTTCTGCAGCAAGCTGTACAAGTCGTATCATAGATGTGTAGATGGTGGACAATTCTGACGGTGATTCTCTTATGAAGGGCAGGTAGAGTACACTGGCTACTGAACAAGCAGTGTCTGACGTGAAGGCATTAAATGCAGACCAACCCGGGACATGCTGCTGATTCTCAATTACATTTCGGGACAACTTCCATACCAGATCTCTGTCTTCAGCTGCTTTAGAGATTGTTGTGTTTGTGTGCAGTAACTCAGGTTGGGCAAGTTCAGGTGGTTCGGGTCGCTTTGTAGATTTGATGTATCTGTAATCACAATTGAAATGAGAGGATAAGCTTATGATCATTTGCACTGAATATCAAATCACTTTTAAAACCTCACAGCATACATTCATATTGAACATTTAATTTGCTGTTCATGTGAATACCATAAAATGAAATAAAAAAAATAAATAAAAATAGATATCAGAGAAAAAAGAATTAACAGAATTTACCTGAAAAGTTTATCTCCATTCATATCAAACGTGTTTAAGGTTGTGAGGGACCTCTGTGGAACCCGTGCTAGGCATTTATCTGCTGTGGAGACTTGGCCTCTTCGGAACACAACAGACGCCATAGCATGAGTTGTAGACTTCCCATCCAGGGTGTCTTCATTTTGGTCAAAGTTGTCAATAGCTGCATCAACAATTCCATGTTCAGCGACTCCAGTGAGGCCAGTTGGGATGTAGACACCACTCTCTGTCCACCAAACTCATGATTTATCAAAATGGCAAGTCCCAGTGTGATTGGCGTATGGATGTGACAGCTCTGTCCAATGAGATCATGGCAGATTGCGATAACACACAGATTGTCCTTTGAAGTTGGGTCATCATCACATGTTTGGTAATCTCTGTGGGCATCTGAATCAACACACCAGTTGACAAAGTCATACAGGATGTTGGGTACATACTTGCTGCATTGGAGACGTGATAGATGGTCACTGCTGACATATGATTGACTGTCATGCTCTACCTGCTCCATGCTTTTCCTCAATATGTCTGCAGCCCTGTGTAATATTTGGATTTCAGAAAGACTCTGACTTGTCTGTGGAAGTGTTGTCTCACAGTCTACTGTTATTTCTGTGAGTTTAACAGCTTCCCTCAGTGCACAACCTATGGTCATACTATCTGAGCAGATCAGATCTGACTCTCTTGGACGTGGAACAAATACAAGCCTGTCTTTGTAATGTTGTATCAGCTTTTCCTTTAGTTTCCAGGATCTATATTTATTGTGTTGAACTATGGACACACCTTCTTCCTCAGCAATGGTCTTTAGTACATTGTCATAGCTATCAGTCAAAGAGTTGAGGGTCCTCACTTTCATATATTTGGACAATACTGTTTTATCAATGTCTTCAGTGAGCTTAATAAAGGCTTTGTCATAGACATTGGTCTGCTTTTCTGATTCTTTTCTTCGTCTGGCAGCTGCTATATTTCGTTCAGAGATGTAGTGTGCAAGGCACATTTTATGGTATTTGGCATCATATGCAAAGAGATCTGGGCATGAAATAATTCGCAGATGTACATCTTCATCGAGTCTTTCAGAAGCTGCCCAAAGGACCTTGTCTCTGGTACTTGCACCTGTACCAGTCGAAATGGCTATCAGAGGTTCTGGTCTAGAGCTGGCCTTGGCACAAATGAAACAATCTCTCCGTATTTTAAATGATGTTGTATCAGCCCTACTCCTTCTTGGTGCAGATGTGCTCTCACTCTCAACATTTGCAACTTGCTGCTGCTCACTGATTTTTGTCTTACTGCAGTAGTTCGCTCTACATGATACATGATATGAAACTTTGATTTTGGAGGAAAGTATGTCATCTGTGTATGGAGCCAGAGTTTTATGGACATCATCATCTCTTTGCTGAGCAAGGGTAAGTATGCGTTGGAGGCCTTCTACTGTTGGATTTTGGACATAGGGATCTTTTTTTTTGCCCTTTTCAGAATGTTTCCCACAAATTATGCAAAGCTTTGGATCCAGTGTCTGTAGGACATTCTCCATAATTCAAGAGACTAGTGAAAAGGAAAAATTATATAAATTTCAGAATTTTTCATTTTTTCATTGAAATGCAAATGAAGTTGAATTACACATGCAACATTAGTCAGAGGGCCAAGTATTTTTTTTAACTAAGCTAAGCAGTTTCTACAACTAGCTATTTAGGTACTTGTATTAGGCTAGGTAAGCCTTTTCATTTAACATGATATTTGTAATGGTTTACCTGTCTGGTTAGGAAGATATCAATAAAGATAATTAGCCTAACAGTAGTAACCTCACTAGACCAAAAACTCAAATGAAATATATCTAATTGATTACATTTATATCTCTGATTATTCTTATTTACTCAAAGATCACACCAATGGGGTGAAGTAAGCAGTGTAGGCTCTATTTCCCACTGCTGGTCTGGACAGACAAAAGCTAACAATATTATTTTCCATTATTCAGTAATGACTTGACCAAAACAAAATTCATTTGGACTCCAAAACCATTATTTTTCAGGAAACAAAAATAAAACTGATATTTTTTTATTTTGAGTTATTAAACATTGTGTCGTTAAAGCTGGTATTATACCTTATCAGGGCTCTCAAGTTTTGAAGACAGGCAAGAGTGACATCCCCCGCAACCCCGCCGTCAGGGGATCAAAGGGAATGGGGGTGTTCCATTGATAATAATAATATTATTAGTGTTTTTGCTGTTAATATTAATAATTGCTCAGACTTGCAGAAGAAAATATTTGACAAATGACACTGACAATTTAACCAAATACAAAGCGTTTATTAAATTTCCATTTATTAAATTTTTGTTTGTGTGTATGTGAGTGTATGTGAGAGAGAGAGAGAGAGATTATTACTGGTGTTGTTTTTTGTAAGTGTTTGTTGCCTTTTTGGACTCCTTTATCATTTGTGGTGTTGACTCCAATTGAGACAGTTCAGCTCAAGCCCAGCCATTTTAAGGGTCATGATTGAGGACAATGTCCTGTCCAGAGACAAGCTGTTTTGTGTTGAGGTTTTGTTCAAAACAACCATCGAAAATACCCTCTCAGCATCAGCATTAGAAAGTGAAAGGACTAAAACCAAGCCCGCGATCATTGATAGCCTCCCAAATTGGTTCAAGCCAGTCACCTTTGAAAAAAGGAACCAGGGGCCTCTATTTCTCTAATTTTTTCCCTTTATCATAATTACAAATGAGCAAGTTATATTGTGTGCCTATGATTTAATATAATGTAGATTATATTATATTATTTTTATATTATACTAAATATAATGTGCCTACCATTTTCGCCACCTTCTCTGGGCCAGCATCCTGTAACCTGGCATTTTTGGTGGGCTTTCCTCTCAGGGTGAATGAAAGGATGCTTAGTTGCCTTTTACCTGATATCTTTGAATGACAGATGCAATGATTAATGCATCCATGGCCAGGACATATGACATGATTTTAAAAGTGACCTATAACATCGACTATGCAATGCACTTAACTTTAATTTGTTTAGTGCTAATAAAATTATAAAGCTATTGGAGAGAGGTATATTTATAATGTGACAATATGTCAGTCATTGAGTGATAACGAAAATCTGACTAGGCCTAGACTACTTGTTCTGAGCAGATGTTGCCGGTGAACAGGCTATAAAACTGTTGGCTAAGTTACAGACACTCATGAAAAACTGATCCCAATTAAATGGAAAACATTCTCTAACAGCAGTTGTCATTGTGTCAAAGAAGTTGTGAATTTGTTGTAACATTAAAACAAGAGATCATGACTTTGTGCTCAAAGTGATGCTCGGAGCTCCAGTGGTTTCCTCTGTGGGTGAACTATTCCAGGATATGCTTTTTTTCATTGGTTGTTGCGTTAAATCTTACCCAGATACAATAGTGCTATTTTCTGATTGTTCATTGTGTAGCCAATTTTTTTTGATTGGCTGATCAGTGGCAGGTTCGAGTAAGAACTAGGAGACACGCTTGATTCCTTCCGGTTCCATCTAGAGCGGCGCGGCATATTAAATATATTAAAAATATTTTTTTCTGCATGAGAAATACAATTTGTGGCGGGAGTGCGTGACAAAAGACCGAAATGAGTGACTGTCACGCTCAATGCGTGATACTTGAGAGCCCTGCCTTATATTGCTATCATATACTGTTGTATAAGAGGGTAAGCTGTCATTGATAAAAGTGGTGCGGACACAGACGTAGCTGCTGCCAGCAGTTCATCAAAGTCGGTCGCGTTAAGCCTTGACCAAAGCTAACGACTAAGGTTACATACATGTTCCTAAACTCCATTTTAAAGGTTTAAGAGCAATAAAAGTCAAGCAGAAAAATAAAACAAAAAGATGAGGTGAGCTGTAATAGGAAGAAATTACTCTAATCTGCACGCAAATTTGTCTTCGTGGCTCGCGGGCTTCCTTCTGCACCAGAGCATTACAGCTATTGATTTTTAACAAAACAAGCCTACTTAAATGTATCTAACCTTACTATTTTCCCTCGTTATTGTCTAAAAAACAGAGTTATGCAAAGACAGGTTTACTTGGCGCCAGTAGACAGACCTTTTTCTCCCATAAATAAAACGTGCTATCTTAATTGGGGTATTTTACATGCACAATGCCAACTTCAAATAATAATAAAAACAATAATTTAATGCTGGTATCCAAAACATTTAATTCAATACAAGTTATATATTAGATACATTTTAAACTTCAATACACACATATAATAAGCCTAGTAATAAGTAGACATTAAAAAATACATAACTGATATCATAGTTTAACACAGATAAAATCAGATTTAAGGCTTGCTTTACTTGTTGCTCGTCGAGGATTTCTCAATCGTTGCGACTTTTAATCCTGAGGAGACAAAATGCCCCGGAAGCTCCTGCCACGGAGTGATTATCAGACAGTTGAAGTGTCCAATGGGGTTAAGAGATTTGCTCTCAAGATATTTTCAACACATTAGATTGGTTAATTTGAAAAAAAAAAAAATAATAATAATAATAAAAAAATTAAAAATAAATATATATATATATATATATACATATTGGACATATACAGGTTTCCGCGATATTTTAATAAAAGTGTTCCATTCAAATGATTAAACTGAATATGTGTTTCATATGAATTGTGTAGTATATTGTACCTTATTAAATGTATCATTATTACATTTATCATAAATATAGATCAGCATTTACCTAATGTAAGTTACTTTGCAGTAACAATGAATATCTCAGCATTCTTCTCACCACTGTTAATGGGCTTTGGACTAAATTATGTCAGTGTTCCATTTTGGTTCATTTTGGACAACTCATACATTGAGTGACAGAACACTCCTATTTGTCATGCTATATTTATATATTTGGTATTGCTGGATTCAGCACAACCCCACCTTTCCAACAAGCCATCATATTTGTTTCTATGATAATCCCTGGCAAAGCAACCATAAAGTAAAAAAATACATTCTGCATAGATATTAGATTTTTGCATGACCGCTTATTTTAGGTGTATGTTTATATGTCTCTATTTATTCCATACATCAAGATATTCACATACAGTCTTTTCTAGTAGTTAAATCAACTTCCTGACTACAAACATGTCAAGTTTCAAAGCTGTCAGAGCTTGTGTGATTGATCTGCATTAGTTTATGTGCCTTAACTCCCATACGGACAGGCTATATTTTAGTCCTTTTTTGGTTTTGGGGTGTATAACAATATCTGTTAATTTAACAATCTTAGCAGTAAAATATTTTTAGCCAAGAATCCATTTCATATATGGGAGACCTTAGAGGTGAAGAAAAACATTGTTGGGTTTAGTTCTACCTCCGGTAGGGGTATCTCAAAAATTCAGGGGCATTGTCACTAGCCTATACTGTCATGTTAATCAGGGGGCAGTAAATCTGAAGACTGAAATACAACACGATTTTTGCCAAGTTTTAAAAGTCGAAGCCAGTTTGCAAATTTAAAAGTAAATCACATCCAGTCATCAGAGATTAAAAACGTTTGATATTTTAAGCCAATTTTAGAACAAATAACGTTTTCATTTATCACTCATCTATGAGGATTAAGGCACATGTTTCCGAGTTTGTTGTGATCAGAACAACTTTACACTCTGGTACTGTGTGATCTGTTTAGTGTACGATGGCCGGTTTTTCTCATTGACTATTTACAAAGTTATAAGTTAGTGTATAATGCCCATTGTTTGTAAAATCGTGTAACTCATACAGGTTTGGAACAACTTGAGGTTTAACTATGTTTAAACACTTTAAAATAAGATAATGGCATGTGATGGCACACGTGATTGTTAAGTTTTCTTTAGATCTGAAACCTCAGGGAAACATGTTAAAGTGTTCATTTCACTCTGAATTCTCAATTTCTCTGCAGTGTGAGTTGTTACATGATTCTTAAATTCGTTCCTGTCCGTGAAACTCACTCCACACTCATGACATATAAAACTGTTCTGTCTTAAGTGAATCCTCATGTGGGCTTTGAGGTTTCCATTCTGAGTGAAACTCTTTCCACACTGCTGGCAGGTAAAATGTTTCTCTCCTGTGTGAATTCTCATGTGGACTCTAAGGTTTGCTGGTTGATAGAAACTCCTTCCACACTGAGGGCATATGAATGGCTTTTCTCCAGTGTGAATTCTCAAGTGGATCTCAAGGTTTGCTTTTCTAGTAAAACTCTTTCCACATTGTTGACAGGTGAAAGGATTCTCTCCAGTGTGAATCCTCATGTGTAATTTGAGGTCTCCTGGTTGATAGAAACTCTTTCCACACTCATCACATACGTAAGGCTTCTCTCCTATGTGAATTTTTATGTGTGCATTAAGAGCTTGTCTATGTGTGAAACTCTTTCCACACTGAGGACACGTGTAAGGCTGCTCTCCAGTATGAATTCTCATGTGGCCTTTAAGACTTCCTTTTCGAATGAAACTCTTTCCACATTGAGGACAGGTGTAAGGCTTCTCTCCGGTGTGAATTCTGAAGTGCCTTTCAAGGATTCCCTTTAGAGCAAAACTTACTCCACATTGAGGGCATGTGTAAGGTTTCTCTCCGGTGTGAGTCCTCATGTGGTCTTTAAGGGATCCCTTTTTAATGAAACATTTCCCACATTGTTGGCAGCTGTAAGGCCTTTCTCCAGTGTGAATTCTAGTATGAACTTCAAGGTTTCTTTTTACATTGAAAATCTTTCCACACTGTTGGCAGGTGAAATGACGTATAGCTCTTGTCTTTTGTGCTCTTTTTCGTGTAGAAGTCTTCTTAGTCTGTGAGCAACTTAAGTTGGCGGTTTCTCCAGTGAAGCCATGATGTTTCTCATACTGATCTCTGTCTTCCATTTCATTCTGTTCTTGACTCTCCTCTTTACACGAAATCCAGTCTAAATAAAAAAGAAACCAATACAAGTTAACGCCATTTTAATGACACAAAGCAAGAGACATTAATATATTTACACATATGAACCATCAAAACCAACAACGTGTTCTAGACACCACCAACAAGCTGTGGTTGGTAATCCTCTTCTCAGTACTGATAACTCTTTGCTTTTTTCAGGAAATGTCCCAACTCCTTTTCAAACTGGCAGTTATGAACACCTTATGAAACAGCTTGATTAAGGGAAACTGGTTAATTACAGACATCTCAAATGCCGAGAGACATCACAGACAAGTATGGAGTGCCACAGGGCTCACTACTAGGTCCTCTGCTTTCAGTGGGTTCAATTCACTTCGCAAGAGTAAACACAAATGTGTGTGTGAAATAAGCATATGAATGTTTTCAAAATAATAATAAGAAAAAAACTTATACTAAATTTTAGAATTCAATTTATTTAAAATTTGTGAAATGTAGGAACAACTGAATCCACATTTATGCAAAAAAAAAACATGTTTTCAAAATAAGAATAATACTATTGCTAAATTGTATTCTACATTTATTTAATACACAAATTTAAAAGAAAATGAGCGCTGCACGTTTCAAAGTCTATTGCCGCGCTGCTTTGTGTTCTGCCGTTACACAGTAAACAGTTCTAAACATGCCTCCTGCTGGCAGAGAATGAATGTGCATTTTCAATAAGTCTGTTGTTGCGAGTAGGGTCTTTTGAAACTTAGACTGAATTCGGAATCATTCAGCAATGAATCATCTGCTGTGAGATGAGCTGTGTTTACTACTAAAATGTAAGTGACTTAATATTATTGTGTTTGCTTATTGAACTATTAAACATTCTTAATGGTGAAAATGTTGTGTGATGTTGCATTTCTAACTGTATTTTAAAAATTAAAACATTTCATTTAGAATTTGTACCTCAACATACTTGTCTGGTGTTAATGAAGCTTTTTTAACGTTGAGCTCTGAAGTCCATGTGATGGGGCTCGGACAGTAATTTTAAAGCTAATACTTTGTTTAATAAAAAGTAACACAGCACAAAGCTTTTTGCAATTACTGGATGGCAAGTGCGCTTCAAATAAAATCTCTTTATTTAGCTGCATTCAGCTTTCTGTCTTCTCTGATCACTTCTCCAGTCCCTGGCACTGAAAAACAACCCACTACCAAGCGTCACCATTGGGATGGTTTTATGCAGGTGAAAAGCAGAAATCAGGGTTTCTGAATCTTTACTGAGGAGAAGCTTGAGTTTGGTCACTTTGCTATCAAGCCCAGATTGCTGGAGTGATATTTGTCCTTCTGTAAGTTTCTCCCATCTCCATTAAAGGTCATGGAACCAGAGAGACCATCACAGTCTTGGTCACCTCTCTAACCAAGACCCTTCTTCAATTGCTCAGTTTGACCAGAAGACTAGACCTAGGAAGGTCCTTCCTTCATTAAAGATTATAGAGGCCAAATGGCCATGTGAACCTTTAAAACAGCAGAATCTTGAGCCCCTTTAACACTGCGATTCCAGCAAATACACAGGTAATGTGTCCCGGCAATTGTTCTCTGGTCACACTGCCGGTAATTACCCGGGATATGTGCGTGCTTTCACACACAACCCGTAAAACACTTGACATCAGGGCGTGACGTGTAATGTACGAGTCGAAAGCGCTGAGCACGTAATACTTTCACTGAAGCTAGCGACCGATCTTAGCGTCAGCGCTTCCTTTTTAATAAATTTACAAAGTTTTCATAAATCAGTTTTTTTGCTTTGTCATTATGGTAAGTGGGGTGTAGATTTATGTGGGATTTTTTTTTAAAGCACAAATTTGTTTTTTAACACAACATAAAATGTGAAAAAAATTAAGGGGTATGAAGGCTTTCTTTAGGCACTGTTTATATGTATTAGTGGTTCATACTATTTTATAGCACTTGCTATTCAATACTTTAGGCTATATTATTATTTTTGTCAATATATTCAGGTTTTTAATTCAGTTATCTTGGAAAGAGACTTGTGTCTGTGCAAGACTTCAGTTCATTATCTGCAGCTTCACTTCTAATGTCTGACCCACAGTCAACGGTAAAACGAATGTGGCACAAATTTGTTTGATTATTAGTAACTTCATAAATGTAAAATAATTTGAATACAAATACTCATTTACAACATCTAGCAGCACAACGAACTGTTTTGCACAGCTACAGTAAATAGGCTTAATGGAGATTGCGGACACCCCCTCGAACACACAAGTTCACACCAACTCTTAGTGTCAACGCTGTCCCACAACTTTCATCTTCTACAAATTAGCCCAGACTTTAGATCACTACATTAAATTCTTCAGCAACAAAGTGGTCAAATCGCTGTTTGTGAAGTAACTATTGTTACTTTATTGTTCGTAGAGAGAGACGCGCAGACGGAGGTAAGTGTCTCTCTCACACACACACCTGTCTCTCTTAATTGATAATTAAATAAATCCTATAATTTTAGTAAATATTATCTAATGCAATATTTAATCTCTTTTTGAGGATTGAAGCGGAAAGAGCCATAACATAATATAATGTTACCCTTGCAGTTAAATATTGCACTACAAACATAATCAGTTTTTAGTTGTCAATGCTTGCACATGTAAGTGGGATGATGCACGGCTAGCTGTGCATTACATGATTTTGATGCACTTCGCAGAGGCAACTCTGCTTCACAGTGGATTTTCCTTAATTGTCAGTTATAATAATCAAAATTAAAAGAAATAATCATTTGAAATATATCAGTCTGTGTGTAATGAATGAATATAATACAAAAGTTTCACTTTTTGAATGGAATTAGTGAAATAAATCAACTTTTTGATGATATTGTAATTATATGACCAGCACCTGTACACACACATGCATGTATATATTTAAGATAAATATGTTGTTTCTATATTAAATATATTTATATATGATATAAATTACATGAATAAATGTAAATTGACATATTTTCCAAATTTAATAATGTATGTTTGTGAATGTGGGGCCCCAGAGGAACCTCTGTCCAAAGTGGCTAATGGACATCACCTTTTCACAGCAAGTTCTGCTACACGTGCCAAACAATGAGCAATTCTGTGCCAAGACTGTAGCTAGACTACAAACTCTTTATTTTAAAGGGGGGTACAATGGTGTTTCGTGTATTCAGAGTTGTTCACAATGTTAAAGAGATGGATTCTCATGCTAAACATGGCCAAAGTTACAGTGAATGCAGTTTATATGTTTCCTCATGTGTCAGATGAGTTTCAGGCAGGCCGCCTGTTGCTTTCCACAAGATACTTGCAGCTTTGTAAATAAGCAGGAATGAGAATAATTAGGCTTAAGGATAGGATATGTGTTAAACAAGAGACAGACTGTGATTTTTGTTTTATAAAATGTATAATTTAATAAGTTGTATAAAATCAGCTGTGATTTGTTGATCAGTGTTTGTTGTTTTCAGGAAGCAAGAGACCCCTTTTACTGACCATCATGTAGAGGTCAAATTTCACCATTTAATTTCCATATTAATTTCCACATCCATTCTGGTGACATTCTAAAGGTTTATAAAAATAACTACTTGCACTATTTACACTGATTAATTAATAAAAACAAAACAAAACACAGCAAAATCTATCGACAGTTGTGGAACACACCTACAAATCAACACTTATTCATCTGCTACATCAGAAATTAATTAGAACTGTTTGAGAAAGGATTGTGAAATGTTTCAGTCGACATATGACCCATTCAACATGGAGTCGATGTGCAATGTAGACCAGGTGTTTGATGGTGTTCTGGCCGTAGGACTCAAGGTTGCATGGCTTTTGAAGGGGTGTCTCTGAACAGTCGATCACACATGTTGTATTTGGGAATTGTTGCCTAGATTGTCTCCCTGGGAAGCCATGGTATGTAATCCCTCATGTTCTCCTTCGTGATGTCAATCCAACATGAAACCACCTTGCTTACAATGGACTGAGAAACACCAAACCTTTCAGCAAGATCACCCTGCAATAAATTACGACGTAGCTTCATCAGAGTCATCAGGATCCGATCGCAAGTGTGTAGCTGGAAGCTGTTGGTGTATGAACTGGACCTGGTAAGGTGCTCGGCAACTGAATGAAATGCATCCAATGTCAACCCTGTGGAGAGCTGACAAAGGTTGTTTTTTCTCAGCAGAGTTCAGTACAATGGCACTGTGTTCCCATATCAGCTATAGGTGGCTTCAGGTTGAGTTGTGTTTTTGAACTGTAGTTGTGATCGGATGGATCCTCCCATTGTGTTTCTGCATCACAGTTCAGGGCCATGTGTACATCTGTGGAAATAATTAAACATTTTTACATTATTACTTAATACACATCAAGATAATTAATATATGATGGGACCCATGCTTAAAACAGTGTGTGAGAGAGATGCATTATAAACTAACACAGTATTCACACTTTAACTGTAGTGTTCAAACGTAGGTCAGTTTCTGAATGAGAAATGTAGTTAGCTGGCCTGCTATCACCTGCAATCTCTGTAACAGGAATAATGTGAGCCATTGTAATGTTCCATTATATATATTGTACTTTCATAAATATAAAATGGTAACACTTTAGAATAAAGTTCCATTAGTTAATGTTAGTTAATGTATTAATTAACATGAACAAAAAATGAATAATATATTTATTACTGTATTTATTCATCTTCGTTAATGTTAGTTAATGAACATACAGTTATTCATTGTTAGTTCATGGTAATTCACAGTGCATTAACTAATGTTAACAAGCACAACTTTTGATTTAAATAATGCATTAGTAAATGTTGAAATTAACATGAACGGACTTATAAATGCTGTAGAAGGATTGTTCTTGCTTAGTTCATGTTAACGAAAGTAGTTAACTAACATTAACTAATGGAACCTTATTCTAAAGTGTTACCTATAAAATAAATTAACATAATAATTTAACATTATTAATATTAAATAAATAGATGGTAAAGGGTAACCATGCAAAATTCGTTGTACTTTGTTTGTTGATCTTAAATGTATTCATAGAACAGACTTCATAAATCTAACTTTAAACGAACAAGCACATAGCTAGCTAAATTAACGTTAGCTTACCTGATTCTGACAACCTTTTCATCCCCCGGCGTGACTTTACCGGGACATCGTAGCCGAGCCATTTCTCGGGGTGTTCGTCAGTTGGCCTCCCGTCCATGAAATGGTACGAACACACATAAGGATGGTTTGGTGGGCGCTTCAAATTTAGCGCCTTCATCCATCGCCTCAGGTGCTCCTCTTCTTTAGTGGTGGATGTCAATTGTAAAGTGCCCCACAACACTCCGAATGTTTTTGTTGTTCGAAACATTGTTGGTGCAGTTGTTCTTTTAATACAATATGGCAGGCCCTGACTGAGCAGATAATACTTGACATTTTAGGTTCTGTTCTCTAGCTTAGGTTGTTCCTTCTCAGCCGGAAGTAAGATGACAAAACGAATGCAATGGCAGCATCTTTTGTTGCCATGAAAAATAAGGTGAATAGTGAATATGCCTAAAGAGAGAATGATTTTTATTGGTTGTTTTTGAATTGGTGAGTTTTTGTTAAATGTGAGCCAAAAATCATCACAATTAAAAGAACCAAAAGACTCAAACTACTTCGGTCTGTGTGCACTGAATTTATTTAATACATGTGTTTCACAATTTGAGTTAAATTACTGAAATAAATTAACTTTTCCATGACATTCTGATTTATTGAGATGCAACTGTATGTATGCTTGTATATATATATATATATATTTTTTTTTTTTAGACATTGACTGGTCACAATCTTAATAGACAAGGCACAAAATTGAGGTAGATTTATACAAATGTGGGTTTCAAGTGTTTGTGATTCAGGTGCACAGACACTATATTTGACAATTCACACTGAAATCTAAATAATGAGTGTTGATGTAGAAATCCTACTAACAATATGAGAGCATTTGAAGGAAAAATGATGCATGACCCCTTTAAATGAAGCAATGAATGAAGCTGAAGAGAGGGAGAAAGCTGCAGAAACACCTGTTGTATTTGAGAATGAAAACCAACCTGTTTGTGTCTCAGTCTCTTCATGTTTGACCCTGAATGTCTCCTCACTCTCCTCTTTAATAAACTCGATCTTTGTTTGTGTCTCAGTCTCTTCATGTTTGACTCTGAATGTGTCTTCACTCTCCTCTTTAATAAACTCCATCTTTGTTTGTGTCTCAGTATCTTCATGTTTGACTCTGAAAGCTTCTTCAATCTTCACATCTTCACTCTCCTCTTTAATAAACGCCATCGCTTCAGGAGCTTTTCCTGTCTAAGATGAGAATAACAGAGTCAGTCAGATTGAGAGCTAATGGTCTGGTTAATCACATAAATAAATAAAACACTCCAACTATGCCAATCAATAATTTACAAATTAGGAAATTAAGCTTCTTTAACATATGGCTCATTCCTGGTATGCGGTAACATTTTGGCTTCATAAGTGTTGGAAAAACTGATTTTTATGTTGTTGTTGTTGTTTTGCATTCCACTAAAACAGTTTAACTATTAGCAATGGATACTGGTCAAGCTCTGTGTAATGTATGTACTATTGGGTATCAGCATTCTGTGATAAGCCTGCCCTCTAGTGGTGACTCATAAAGTGACGTATTGAAGTTAACAGTTCAGAGTAAAAACAATGTGAGTTAACACGACTCGATTGTCTGCTGTGTGTATCATTCATTCTGCCAACATACACAACAAAATTGGCGACGAGGTCTGGATCAACAACTACAGATGCGTCAACAAGACTTTAATGGACATGTAACAGGAAGAGATTGTGAAAAGACAGCGTGAGTCACATGAAAGAAAGAGAAGCCAATTAAAGTGTAAAGCTAAACTGCAAACGAGCAAAAATGTCAATGATTGGAACAATCACCGCTTTTGATAGTAATGCTGAAGATTGGGGAACTTATGTGGAAAGAGTGGAATTATACTGTGAGGCTAATGATGTTGCAGATGATAAGAAGGTGGCTGTTTTGCTGAGCGTGATGGGAGCAAAGACGTATGGACTGCTCCGTAGTTTGTTAACCCCTGAAAAGCCAGCGGATAAAACATTTCAGCAAATAGTGGACATTCTAAATGAACATTTAAACCCCAAACCCCTATTAATTGCGGAAAGATTCAGATTCCATAAGCGTAACCAAGCAAAAGGAGAAAGCATTCCTGAATATATAGCTGAGCTACGCCGATTGTCAGAACATTGTCAATTTGGAGCTGGACTGGCAGATGCATTAAGAGACAGGCTTGTGTGTGGAATGCACAATGAAAGCACACAAAAAAGACTGTTGACAGAAAAAGACTTGACACTCGATCGTGCACTGAACATAGCAATATCCATGGAGACTGCAGCAAAAGATGCATTGGAATTGCAACAAAAAACAATGGAATGTGCAACAAATAAGCTGTCACTGAAATTGGAAAGAAAACAGAAATGTTATCGCTGCGGAAAAATGTCTCATGATGCGAATGACTGCTGGTTCAAAGATAAAGAGTGCAGAAAATGCCATAAAAATGGGCACATCGAACGTGTATGCAAAATGGGCAGACAGAGGATACAAAAAGACAGAACACACAAAGTGAAACGTAAATCCGCCACTGTACATCAAGTTACTGAAAATGAAACAAACACAAGTTCAGGTACAGATGATCTTTCATGTTTGGAACTGTACAGTATTAAGGAGACTGATCGAAGAGTTATTTGGCTTACACCAGAAGTGTCAGGAGTCAAACTAAAAATGGAGTTAGACACTGGATCGGCCTTATCAGTCATCTCAGCAGCTGATTACCAGCGACTGTTCTCAAAAATACCACTGCAAAGCACATCAGTGATATTAAAGACCTATACTGGTGAAAAAGTGTCTCCGAAAGGGAAATTACCAGTAATTGTGAAGTACAAAGAAAATCAGCAGCAACTGAACTTGTATGTGTTGGAAAATGGAGGGCCTGCATTGTTTGGACGTGAGTGGCTGAGGAAAATACCTGTGGACTGGCACACAATAAAAAACCTGGATGTGTCCCAGCAAGTCAATAACAAAGAGACACAAAAGACCCTAGTGCAAATTTTAGAAAATGCAGAACCTGTGTTTCAGAAAGGAATAGGAACACTTAAGGGAATAAAAGCAAATCTGGAGTTGGAAGAAAACACTTCTCCAAAATTCTTTAAAGCTCGCCCAGTCCCGTACGCAATTCGTCCCAAGGTGGAGGCAGAGCTGGAAAATTTGGAAAAAATGGGAATTCTGACAAGGGTTGAATGGAGCGAATGGGCAACACCCATAGTCCCAGTGATCAAAAAAGGGAAAGCAGGAGATGTGCGTATTTGCGGGGATTTTAAAGTGACCATTAATCCAGCGCTTCATGCAGTACAGTATCCCCTGCCACGCATTGAAGACATTTTTGCATCCTTGTCTGGTGGAGAACACTTCTCAAAAATTGACCTAGCCCAAGCTTACCTCCAAATGGAGATGGATGAGAAATCCAAGAAATTCTTGACCATCAACACACATAAAGGGCTCTATCAGTACAACCGTCTTGTTTTTGGAATTGCCTCAGCCCCTGCTTTGTGGCAGAGAGCGATGGACCAGGTGTTGCAGGGTATCCCGGGAACGCAGTGTTACCTGGATGATATCATTGTAACGGGGAAGGATGATTCAGATCACCTCCAAAACTTGCAACGGGTGCTGATGAGATTGTGTGAGTATGGACTAAGAGCCAACAAAGAAAAATGTGAGTTCTTTAAGTCTCAGATTTCTTACTGTGGTCATGTGATAGACAAAGATGGTCTACACAAGTCACAAGACAAAATTGAAGCTGTGCTAAAGGCGCCACACCCACAAAATGTGTCTCAACTGCGATCATATCTCGGACTTGTGAACTATTACCACAAATTTCTTCCAAACCTCTCCACTGTACTACATCCTTTGAATGCATTGTTGCAAACAAAGACACAGTGGAAATGGTCGGACAGCTGTGAACAAGCTTTCCAAGAGACCAAAAGGCTCATAACTTCTGATGTAGTGCTGACACACTTCAACCCATCTATGCCTATCAGACTGGCGTGCGATGCATCACCATATGGAATTGGCGCAGTGCTGTCACACAAGTTTCCAGATGGCACTGAAAAACCGATAGCCTTCGCATCTAGATCACTAACGACAGCAGAACGTAACTATGCACAAATAGACCGTGAAGCACTTAGTCTCGTGTGGGGTGTAAAAAAATTCCACCATTATCTGTATGGTCAAAGGTTTACCCTGATCACAGATCATCAGCCCTTGGTCTCGATCTTCAATGTTCGGAAGGGTGTCTCAGCGATGGCCTCAGCACGGCTGCAGCGTTGGTCACTCTTTTTGGGTGCTCACCAATATGATATCGAGTACAAAGGCACCAAACTACACGGTAATGCTGATGGCTTGTCACGTCTTCCACTAAAGTTGACAGAAGAGTCAAAGGCGATGGATCCAGCTGACGTGTTTCAAACCTCAATTGTGAGTCAGTTTCCTGTGACAAATGCCACTATTCAGAGAGAAACCCGCAATGACCCAACATTGTCTAAGGTCTATGATATCACTGTACATGGGTGGCCGACAAAAGGGAACTCCCTATATCCAGCATTCGCAGCGAGGAGAGAACAGCTTTCTGTGTGTCAAGGAACTCTAATGTGTGGCTTACGAGTCGTCATTCCCTCCAAATTGCGCAGTAAGATGCTGGACACACTGCATGAAGGACATTTGGGCACTGTAAAAATGAAAAACCTTGCCTGCAGTTACATGTGGTGGCCGGGAATTGACAAACAGATTGAGGATCTGGCAAAGGCTTGTCCAGGATGTCAAAAGACACAGAACTCTCCGCCATTAGCTCCCTTGCATCCCTGGGAATGGCCGTCAACACCGTGGCAAAGAGTGCATGTCGACTTTGCTGGACCATTCAAGGACTCAATGTTCTTGATCGCCGTGGACGCGCATTCTAAGTGGCCTGAAGTTGTTCTAATGAAGACAACCACATCCGAAAAGACTGTTTCTGTGCTAAGAACAATATTCTCCAGAAATGGGCTGCCAGAACAGATATGCACGGATAATGGACGACAGTTTGTCTCAGACGAGTTTCAGAAATTCATGAAGCTGAACGGAGTCAAGCACATTACTTCCGCACCATACCATCCTGCCACTAATGGCTTGGCAGAAAGGTTTGTACAAACCTTCAAGAAAGCAATAAAAGCAATGGATAATGACACTATCTCGCTCCAACACAAAATAGACAACTTCCTTTTCATGTACAGAAATGCCACTCACTCCACGACTGGTCAAACACCAGCGATGATGTTCCTGAAGAGGAATTTAAGATCTCGTTTGGATCTCATCAAACCTGATGTTCGACGAGATGTAGAAAACAAACAATTTGTGCACATGAACAATAGACAAACAAGAAACTTCCAAGTAGGACAAGAAGTCTTAGCACGTGACTACAGACTGGAAAAGTGGCAGCCAGGTACCATCACCACCAGAACTGGACCCTTGATGTACACAGTAAAGGTTGGAGACAACACATGGAGACGGCATGCAGATCAGCTGGTGGATCGGCAGACAAAATCCTCGCTGTTACCTGTTTCTGATTCACCTGACAATGTCCCTGATGTAAATGACAAGGTCAATGATGCTGTTGAGACTGCCCCTCTTACCTCAGTTAACACGAACGATTCTGAACCACAAAATGATGAACCAGATGGGACGATTCCAGTTACACCTGAACAGCACCCAGGTTCACAGAGACGTTATCCTGAGAGATGTAGGAAACCTCCCCAAAGGCTTGATTTGTAGTTGTGTTTTAGTTGGCAACATTGTTCAGGTTAATTGTAAATGTTATGCAGTAAGTTTATAGTTATGTATTTCTTGTTTCTTAGGTTGATTAATCTAGGGGGGGAGGAAAGTGTAATGTATGTACTATTGGGTATCAGCATTCTGTGATAAGCCTGCCCTCTAGTGGTGACTCATAAAGTGACGTATTGAAGTTAACAGTTCAGAGTAAAAACAATGTGAGTTAACACGACTCGATTGTCTGCTGTGTGTATCATTCATTCTGCCAACATACACAACACTCTGGGACTCAATAAATAATAATGATGGGAAGATTGTTCAGACACTGGCCATGAACATATTCCACCCTGTTAGGGACATACAGATAGTTATCACAACATGTTAAAATGTAAATGTTGAACAATTAAAATGTATTGGATAGTATATGTCCTTTATGCCATCTTATTATTTTTTATTTTAAAAACAATAACAAAACAATTATTGATGAATAGGATGTCTTCATTATTAAGAACAGATACTTTTGTGCCAATTTTTGCCAAAAGGGTTGTAAATAATAAAAAATTAAAAAACTCTCAAAAACATATATATGCTGGTAGTGCTCCTCACTTCACAAAATAAGACAAAAATATGCCAAACATTTAACGTTGCTGGAAAGGAGGAGGGTGGATGGAGTATAACAGGGTGGAACACCAGTGTTTACATGGTTTTCATCTGTAATGTGTGGAACTGCACCTATATAACATTGTTTCATAAAAATAATGAATAAATAATCATAATCCAGATTTCCTTTGGGGGAGGGACACAAAAAATAGCGAATAAATTATTTTTTTTATTTAAATTTGATTAAAAATAAAGATGTTATAAATCATGGACAATATCATATACATACTAATATATATATATATATATATATATATATGAATTACAGTGGGAAAAACTAATTATGTCACTTGTATAAAATGGTCTCAATGAAATTGCAGTCAGTTTTGGAAGGGGAGAAAGTATGTACTAACAGGGTGGAAAATGACTTCAGAGACACGGTTATTGAAGAAAATTGTATATAAAAAAAACACTATATTTTCTAATGATTTATATGTATGATTAGAGGCAGTTTAGCCTAGTCTATAAAATAATTAAAACTAATTTTGAGGTTTTTATAATTTATATTTATTTTGGAAGTTGATTACTTTGCACTGAGGACATAATAAAATTGAATGCATATATCAATGTTTAAAATACTAAATAGTTTTTATAATTTCTATTATCCCTGTTTAAGTGATAAAGAAGACCTAAATAAAGCCATATCATATCGACTCATTTTAAAGAAAATATGATTAAATAAATCATTGGAACATAAAAGTCACTGTATAACAGGAATGGCCCATATAGTTTGAATAAAAACAAGATATTTAATGGTTGTATGTTACTACATACTCTTTCTTTAAATTGTCATTCATTAAAATACGCTCGAGTTTGTTTTCGTTCTATTGAACTCTGTCGTGAATCCTGTCTGTCGAATCAGTGCGCGCTGCTCAAAACAGAGGTGCACTATTGCAATGTTTCACTGAGTAATAATGGATTAACAGTACATCACTTGTAAAAAAAAACTATTAGTAGACTGAATGTGTTGTATCTATTTAAACACTTTAAATGATTAAAAACACAGACCTACCTTCAGCCGAACCACAACAGAACAGGAGCGCGGCGCAGTTTTGTGACGTCTTGGCACTAGTTCAAAATAAAAGTCCCTTTCACTGACTTCTGCGTCTACAGTCAGAATCATTATTATTATTTACATAAAAACAGCAACAAATAATTAAACTTGTGAGAGTTTTATTCTTGTTGAAATAAATATTTTTAGGTACATCATGTCTGAAATAGTGTCTTACACCTCTAATATGTGATAATCTTTGATTATATGATTAGTTAGGAGGACAATAGTTACCCGAGATATAACTATATGAAATCTGGAATTTGAGAGAGCACAAAAATCTTTCAATTTGACCAAATGAAATCCTTAGCCATGCATATTACTAATCAAAAATTAAGTTTTGACATTTTTACAGTACAGAATATCTTCAAGAATCATGATTTTTAATTGATATCCTAACCATTTATAGTATTAATAAAAAAGTGAAAATTTTGACATGACAAATACAGTGGCTATGATATACCTGTGCTACTTATGACTGGTTTTGTGCTCCAGGATCACGTGTATTAATTAATTCATCAATTTATTTATACATTTACTTATTTCTACATTTCATCCTTTATTTATTTATGTTTTTGTGTCAACATTTTATTTCCCTAATTATTTATCAGCATTCTTTGATGTCATGTTTATTTATTATCCATGTATTTATGTCAGCATTTATTTATTTATTTCCACATGTATGTATGTCCATACGGTAAAGAGAAAGGCATGTTTTTCTTCAGACATAGCGTTAAAATGAAGGAAGCAGGTTTCTGGACATGGAGCGCAAGTTTCCAGAAATAAACATGAGACGAACACTGTACAGAGCACTGAAGGACAAAAGGCTCCAGTTTTCATACACACCAACAAATACGAGCAACACTGTCTCTGCAGGACTTCACACATCCAAGAGGTGATGGTGTAAAGCAGTAAGTGTGTGTCTGTCCACACGAAGCACTAGACACCTCTGGGAAATCTGTAGTGGGTGGGATTCATCTAATAACACATGTTTGAGAGGACACAAATGTTCACAGGTGCCCTGGATACGATGTTGCAGAAAGAACATGTAGAATGAGTAGATTTGCTGTTAGTCATTGAGTACATCAACAGAATAAGTTATTTTCCAAGCTGTTATTTAGAGTTCAACCCAAAGTATATAAAAGTCTAGAGGTTAGTCTGTCTGTATAGTGGGGTACAGGGCTTCACATTAATTGTGGCCAGTGGTTTTCCAAATTTACAAGCCACTCTTTTTAAGGAACTAAAATTTTATATGATTTCAACCTGCATACAAAAATGTCTTTTAATTGATTTCCAGATAATTTTCAGCCTATTTATAGGGCATTATTCCCTAACTGTATTAAATGCATGGATCATCTCTGAAATATAGCACAACTGCAAAATTATAACAGCATACATTTTTAGTTCTTGGTGTATATATATAGCTGCCGTGATTGGTAGGTCAATGGCAGCAATGGTGGCCACAGAGAGGCATTTGTGGGTGAACCTGACGGACATCGGGGATATGAATAAAAAGTTTTCTTCGCAATACTCCGGTTTCGCCTCTGAATTATTCAGCACATCCGTTGAGACGGTGGTGGGTAAATTCAGCAGTTTAAAAAAACACCAATGTTTCAGGAGTTTATTACACAGAATACGTCACATGCTTATTAGATAACTGTATTTAAGTTGATTTATATGCTTTTATTTATTATTCTTTAATTTTCACAAATTTAGAAGTAATCAAATAGTACTCAAAAGTAATTAGTTACAGTACTTTATTAAAGTAATTGAAAAAGTTACACTACTATTACATTTTAAACAGGGTAATCTGTAACCTATTACATTTCCAAAGTAACCTTCCCAACACTGGTGCTGATTTCCAACTAAATACAGAAATCTGATGCAGTTGTACTTACATGAATGTGGTCTTTTATCACAGGGACGGCTCCATGTTTTAATAGCAAACAATCCAGCGTCGACTTGGGCCTTGTTTATAAAACATTCATCACTCAGATGAGCAGAACACACAAACACACTTGATACACTCCGTCGCTGCCGCAGAGAAACACACTGCATCCACTGTTCGAGTAACGCTGGGTTCTTGGTGAAGCTGAACACAGTAAACTTTCCCTCACGTCCAAAATAACTTTGGCCATGTTTAGCATGAGAATCCATCTCTTTAGCATTGTGAACAACTCGGAATACACACTACACCATTTTGAAAAATGATCAGTTCAGTTGAGATGATAAGCATCGCTGGAAGAGACAAACTTCGTCACAAGCAGTACATTGAGGTGCATCATCTTGACAGGTTTTCAGATCCAGGCCTGTCAGATTCTGAGAGAGAACAAGAACCTTCTGAATGGGCATGTATGTTTCAAGTTAAACATAATGATGTGGATCCTCTATTAAACATCCTGAAAAGACATGGGCATTGAAGACCTTCCCCATACTGCAAGGACACCCTTCGGACACATGAACAATTATGAACTTACAGTGTACAGTTTGATATATATGGCAGATCAGCTCTCAACACATCTGAGCAGGTATCCTGCTCCATCTGCAGTCACTGCCTAAACATTGACAGGATGCCATTGTTCACAAATGCAAATGTATCTCTCTGGACAGGTCTCTGTTCCAAAAATTTGTCTCCAGAATGCCTCCCCCCCAATGCATATCCCCCGCTGCTTCCAAACCCCAAACACCAGTTTGTCTCAGACACGGTTTAGCAATCGGCAGAACTACTCCAGGATGGTCTGACTTGGGGAGGCAGACGCTTAAACATCCAACTACGACGGGTTACCTGCAGTGTTCCAGCTGAAGCTACACTGTCAGAAATAGGGGTACAGTAGGGGTCCATTTCTGTCCCCCAATCTACACTAATGTACCCCATAGGGCTTATTATTGGACACTTTTTGAGTGTCAAAAAGGTACATATATGTTCCCAAGCATTAAAAGGTGCATATATGTATCATTTATTTTAAAAGTTAAGGTACAAAACCAAGAGCAAGCCCTGATTGGCTGCTTGATTTTCTTTTGAAAAGAACGTCCAGTCTTTCTTTTGGGGAAGTTATAGCATGGTTCTTACAGGGCTTTCAGTAAAATCAGCAGTGTAATAGCAGTGTTAAAAGTCGCAAAGAGTTAAATTAACAATCTACAGTGTTAAATAGTAATCATGTTCAGTGTTGTTATATGGTGTAATTTCACTTTTACACTAAAAGTGCGAAATAAAACACCCGCCTAATTGCCATGACTCCGCCCCTCAGTGACTGCTGCCTCGGGTGAAGTGACAATGCCATCTTTTCTTTGAGCGTCCGAGACAGTAAAGGGGGTCGCACACCGGACGAGAAGCGCAGCGCCGCGTCGCGTAGCGCCACGTCTTTAAAATTCGAACACATTTTTCTCTATGTGAGTACACACACCGGCGGCGCCATTCGGTGTCTGTCCGCGGTGCCCAGCTACGACTCAGAACGCTGTTCAAATTTCTGCCGCGCCACAGAGCGCCATCTGCATAGTTTTATATTAAAAAACCCAAATGTTATAAACTGAAACTGAAATTAAAGTACAGCACACTTGTTTCATTCAAATAAAACATTACAAAGTGTTTGGTTACGTTTTCAGCAGCACAGTTGCCTAGACAACAGATACAACAAAACAATAACAGACTTATTATAATAACACAGATTCTTTTCATTAATTAACGTTAGCAACTCAGCTTTTATATATTTAAAATGAAAATAATAGATGAAGTTAAAACTCTCCCATCTTGCTGCGAAATTGAGCTCACGCATTTAGAATGTGCGCGTCCAGTGTGCGATACCTCGAGTTGTCCTACATGTGGCGCGACGCGACGCGGCGCGTCTCGTCCGGTGTGCGACCGCCTTAAGCTGGACGGCTTTTCTCGATAAAGGCACGCTGGAAAAACATTTTTGTTGATAATTTTACTCAAAATATGATTGGTGGTGAACACATTTAGAAATTACTAACTGTGAGTGTTTTTGTCAGGAGTTTGTCAGTTTTAGGAGGTGCAGAGATGTAACGTAGACTAACCATGTTCCGTACACTTTTCGCCCTTCATCGCACGCCAGTGACCACTCCTCCACTATTGAAAGACAGACAAGCATGTTTGTGTGATCATTTTCAGGGGGTAATACCTATTGCACAGGCCACACTTTGATTGATGTTTTTGGACCAATAGTTTTAGAGAAAAGTGGGGAAAAGTACCTCCTCCGCATGTGTACTGAAGATGATAAGCGTTAATGATGTTCCATACAGAGCTCATACTTTGATTTTATAACGAAAATGGACATCTATCGGATCAACTTTGAGCTATTTATTTATTTTTAACTGAATGAAACACAATTTCAGTGAATAAGAACGGTGAGTACTTTTTTATTTGTTTAAAATGTAAGTTAATTGCTACTTTAATAAGCTAGATGACCATGCGAGCTAGGCCTAATTGTGTCGTGATATTGATGATGGCATGTGGGTTAAGCATGAACCATAAGAAACGTTAGTAAATAACGTAACCATATATTTCTGAAGACAAAGAAGGGTAAACAGTTTGAACCGATTCAAAATATTTAATAATTAACCAATGTGAAAACTTCAAAACATGTAAATGATCAGGATGCAGGGGTGTGTGTGTGTGTGTTTATAAATACATTTAATACTTAAAATAACTTAACTGGAAATTAACATGTTCATTTTATGTGCACTATTTACATTGTGTGTGCTTACAACTATTTACATTGAATACTAAACCGATTTAAAAAAAAAAATCCTTAACTGGAAATTAATGTTAATTTTCTGGGTACACTATTTACATTGTGTGTGTGTGTGTGTATAACTTTTTTTTTTTATGTGAACAGACAACATTTATAGTAAAGATGGTCAGTGTCTGGCACTTCCTCCACTTCAGCGCACTCCAGGTGGAACCACAAATTTTTGCACTGCTTAACTTCTAAAATAATCCTTTTTTTTTTGACAGATTTAAGTGTATTTTCAAAGCCTTCTACCTATTACTTATTTTTGTAAATGAAGACAAGCATTTATGGTTATAGACGCATGCATTTATTAAATTGCAATGAGATGCACATACCTCAGCACAGGATTCTCAACCATGGTGAAGATCAGTAAATTTTAAATCAGTAAATATATGAACTCTGATCCACACAACAGCAAACTGACAGTGACAACAGCAGCAGCATAAATTAAGATTGAAAACAATTCTAATATTTTAATAATGAACAAAAAATGTTTTCAAGCAGCAATGCATGCTGGGAACTTGTGCAATATTGTTCCATGTACAATTGTTTATTCAGATGACTCTATTTGAAAAGCCTAGAGATTGTTGTGAACAAATACTTGAGTATCTAAGTAAGCTTATGCTAGCGACATGTTTTATTTTTCACACAAAACATTAAACCGAGTTCTACTAAACATTGTTTTTTCAGGATACTGTTTCACATTGGTTTGTAAGACTTTTTAAAAGTTGGATTTTTATATATATATATATATATATATATATATATATATATATATATATATATATATATATTCTTTTTTATATATACAGGTGTGTAAGATAAGTGAATCACTGTGTAATCTCCTGTCAGTAGATCGTACCCATCAGGGGATGATGGATCCAAAAGGCAGAACCTTCATAGATTGAGCTCAAATTCAACCTAAAGGGTTGTTACAAACCCGATTCCAAAAAAGTTGGGATACTGTACAAATTGTGAATAAAAACAGAATGCAATGATGTAGAAGATTCAAATTTCAATATTTTAACCGGAATACAACATAGTTGACATATTAAATGTTTAAATTGAGAAAATGTATAATTTTAAGGGAATTTCATGGCATCAACACATCTCAAATAAGTTGGGACAAGGCCATGTTTAGCACTGTGTGGCATCTCCTCTTCTTGTTATAACAGTCTGCAAACGTCTGGGGACTGAGGAGACAAGTTGATCAAGTTTAGGAATAGGAATGTTGTCCCATTCTTGTCTAATACAGGCTTCTAGTTGCTCAACTGTCTTAGATCTTCTTAGTCACATCTTCCTCTTCATGATGCACCAAATTTTTCTATGGGTGAAAGATCTGGACATGAATCTGGATCAGGCTGGTCATTTCAGTACCCGGATCCTTCTTCTACGCAGCCATGATGTTGTATTTGATGCAGTATGTGGTCTGGCATTGTCATGATGGAAAATGCGAGGTCTTCCCTGAAAGAGACGAGGTCTGGATAAGAGAATATGTTGTTGTAGAATGGAACATTATTTCACCCACATTATGACATTTTATTTTCCCAACATATTTAAAACCTTTAAAGTTGAAACTTTACTTTAATTTAATGTGCTTTCCATGTATATGAAACCAGTTTTTATTTATTTATTTTGACTTAAATGTCTTTGACCTAGTAACATTTTGATATATATAACACACACACATATATATAGATATTAAAAAAAAAATCCTTCTTTGAATGTGTTTAGAAATATATTGCAATGTAAAATGAATGAAGTGTGTGGCTGTTGTAATTAATTTGGTGACATTTGATTAATGTTTTTGTATTTACCTTGTCTGTGTAGAATTTGTTTATGCGTTTTGTAATTATGTGAAACTTTAATACGGCCATCTTGGCCAGGACTCCCTGGAAGAAGAGATTTATTTTAATCTCAATTGGGACCTTCCAGGAAAAATAAAGGTTAAATAAATGTAAAAAAATACATAAATACACAGACACACTAAACTTACTTTGTATTTTATAGGTTTCTGTAGTTTGGGAGCTTGTTAAATTGATTTAACTGGTCCATTCCCCAAAACTGCAGAAGGCTTTCAATATATCCTAACAGCTACAGACTACTTCTCAAAGTGGATTGAGACCTTTCCTTTAAAAGCAAAGACAGCAGCTGAAGCTGGAAGACACCTCTACACATCTGATATCTGCTTTTAAAGTTGACACTTTGCCCATTTGTTCAATAAATGTTGAAATGTATACATCTGTCTGAAGACTCATGATTTTATGCTTAATCTTGTACATTAACTTTATTTTTAACATAATGATTAACTTTTTTTTCTTGTTTGCACTGGAAAGATTACATTAGTTGATATGTCATATCAACGACTGTACCCTGTCAAAGGCCAATTTTCTTTTTGAAGGGTCCATTTTTGTTCTGCTAAATAATGGTACAAAATTACCACCACAGGTACACAATTTTTTCTGTTTCCTTTTAAACTTTTACGAACTACTGTAGCCAGTTTCTTCAAACGAAATCTTTTTTTTATATATATGACGTCACAACCTACAATTTACTGAACACTCATAACTGACCTCAAAATTTTGGCAGCATCAGTAAAGAACTTCAGGACATCAACTTTCTGTCCTTTAGTTTGATCCAGAAAGTAATGAACTTCTTCCACAGTATACAAATCCCCAGATGATTGACTCAACTCAAACTCAGAAACTTCTGAACAACAGTCACTATCACATCTTGATTCATCTACACACACGTCATCATCACCGTCATTCTCAACAAACTGTAAACCACTTCCACTAGCCTTTTCTATTTCCATATCCTTGCCACATATAAAACTCTGATCAGTTTCTAAAACACCGAGCACTTTAGGAAGAGAAGAGTCACTCCCCTCTGATCTTGATAACGGCTCCTTATCTGACTCAGCCTGTCCTTCTGAAAGCTCGATGTTCTCAAGCGAATGAATACGTCCACTGTTGGTTGGGCTTTTCTCTTGAGTCTTCTCTATTTGTTTTTCATTCTGTACATTTTGTTTTTTACTTTTCGATTGCGCCGAGATCTCTTTTAGGAGCATGGGTTTTGTCAGTTTTACCGCGATCCGACTGCATTCTCGTTTCATTGTTTTCAGTCTCTGCACTTTTCTCCTCGTTTTTGTCTCTGTGAGGACAAAACAATTTTTTGTGGCCTACGTCCCCGCAATCAAAGCATCTCATAATTTCTGTAGTTGCAAAAATCATATAAGAGCTTTCGCCGTGTTGTATACGGAAGGACACTTCCAAAAACTTTGTCGGTGCGTGCAAAAACATGAAAACCTGTCTCCGAAAAGACGTTGCGTGCTTCAGTGCGAGCAAGTTTCACTATGAATGTGGCAAAAGTAAACAGTCTCTCAAAGAGCAAATCAGAAGAGAGAGGCGGGGTCAGCAGAGCTCATTAGGTTAAAGGAGACTTCCACAAACCAGAGTGTTTTGAAAAGAGCTATTTTTTTTACAGGGTAAAAATGTGTTTTTTACACTACCATTGTGAAATTTTAAACAAACTGTTACAAACTTTTCATTAAGACCCTAAAGAATAATATATCATAATTTTCTGTATTAAGAAGTCATTCAAGATCACGTTTCCCACAGAACAGGTCTCTACTTAGTTTTTTTATTAAACAAACTAAATGGTCTTATGTTATTTATATGACAGCATGTAAAATCTTTCTCCACATGTTAGTGCGTTTACAGTTCCCCCCCGATGCGCACAGACACATGCCCACACACACTCCTACCAAAAGCAAACGCAAAAATATCCTAAAAAATATCCCCCCAGCAGAAACACTGAGATACATACAAAATGTGCAGAGTTGTGAATGCCAAGACTTTACTGTCGACCACGTTTAATTGCTTTTATCTAAATTTGTATACTTTTCTATTTGCAGACAACCGACCTTCAAGATGAACTAATCAGGTCAAAACAAAGAGTAATAATAAAAACTCTTCAAAAATTGACCTGCAATAAGGCAAATCCCCCACTTGTGACCAAGACTGAAGAGGTCCTGAAGGGGGGGGCGTCTAATCAAATAGAGGATGAAGTTGAAGACGGAGATGTGCCCAGAGATACTGGCAAGAAGCTCAAGAAAGCAATAGAGGAAAATAAAGACCTTAAATTGCAAATAGCTGTCTTAAGACACTTGAAAGTCGTCTGACTGTTCAAGTCGTCAGAAACAAATACGACAAGAAAAAAACCCAACCAGTCCTCTGAGACCCAATTTGGTGAGTATTTCAGATGAGGGTGGGTCATTTATTCTCATATAAAAAGATGTGTTGGTTGGACTTTGTTTTACACTTCATGTACTTTCCTGTTACGTATGTGGTAAATATCCTGTACTTAAAGGCAAGTGAGTGGTAACTCAAGGTACTTACATGAAGTGTATGTACATGCTAACAAATAAGAAACACTGCAGTACTTAACATTTTTACATCAATGCTAATTATTTTGTACATACCCAAGTGTGTGTAAGAATGTTCACTTACAGTTAGTAACTAATTAGATACTTTACTGTACTGACTAATGTATATACATGGTAAATATATAGAGCTTACGGTAGGGACAAGTCATTTCAAACAGCCATGTCCTTACAGTTCCCATATACGGTAACTAATAAAACACATTACTGGTCATACTAGTGATATTGTCAGGGATTCGAGATTCCTTGTCTACTGTGTCTCTGTCAGCTTCTGGTTGAACAGAGAACTCTGTTAATACGGCCATAACCTGCAAACCCAGCTGCTCATCTGGCACTCACCTGTTTCTCCAGCTCCTCATTCTGCTTCCCTCCATCTGCTCAATAAACCATCTGTTGAAGAATTACTATCCTTGTGTCCTGTGTCTTCCACTGTCAGAAGACTACCTACAAACTGAGAATGGTGCTTCAAAACTCCATCGGTGACAGAATGGAGAAAAAACCTTGGGAGAAACCAGGCTCAGTTGGGGGACCAGAGAGAAACAGACTAATATTAGCGTAGATGCCATTCTTCTAATGATGTAGCAAGTACATAGGGTGTAATGGGAAGTGTTCCCGGTTCCGGTTTACCTAATTAATACAGCCAAAATGTATCAGCTAATTAAAAAAAAAATTGATAAATTTATCAATCATCTTCAGTCCTGATCAAAACTACTAAATGTATAAAAAGAATCCAAGATTTGTACTCTCTAATAGCCAAGTTCATAAATGATGTCACTGATTTCTAGAGATGTTCCGATACCATTTTTTCCCTCCCGATACCGATTCCGATACTCGTGCTTTGGGTATCGACCGATACCGAGTACCGATACCAGTGTGTTAAAAAAAAAGGAAAAGATCATACTATGCCTGCATAACTGTGATATTATCATTGTGGTAAGGTCTGGCTCAGGTTAAACCCTTTGTAAAACATGAATGAATAGAGGAAATGCAAGCCATTTATTTTTAAATAGAACAGTATAACAGTAGTGCAACAGCAACTTAAATAAATATAGGAATAATTGTTTTTTTTTAATTAAACGGCAGCCACAATATTGTAAAATAAAGGCATTTAAATGTTTAAATAGAACAGTATAAAACAGTATTGCAACAACAACTTAACTAAATAAATATAGGAATAATTATTTTTTTTAAATAAAGTGCAGCCACAATATTGTAAAATAAAAAAGGCATTTAAATAGAACAGTATAAAACAGTAGTCCAACAGCAACTTCAATGATTCCTTTAAAAAAAAAAAACTTAAAGTGCAGCCATTATGTTATAAAAAGGCATTCAAATCTTCAAATAGTGCAGTATTTAACAATAGTGCAACACCAACCTATAAAGTAAACATAAACAAAAATACAAATCAAAAGAGTAGCAGCTACATATTAAACAAAAAATACTTTACACCAAGTAGGCTACACATTGCAGTAGCATTTAAGCAATTTAGTATTGCTCATAATTTCAAGAGCAAAGGCAGATTCTTCTTCAAGAAGATGAGCATTTCTGCCCTCTCTCCTCCTAGCCTGTTCCTTCTTGCATCAATAATGTTGGATGCTACACTGAACAGTCTCTCACTGTCAACACTGGTACAAGGAGCACAGAGAAACTTTGCAGCAGTGGCAGCCAGGGTGGGAAAGCGAATTTGGTTGACTCCCCAGTACTGGAATGGGCTGTCTGAGCGTGGGACCGTTTGCTCTGTCAAATATGTCTGTATTTGATTTTGAACTTGTGTGCTAGTGCTACTTGCCCCACGTTCCTCATCATGCTCCTGCAGGATTTCCTCAAACAGGCCTTTCAAGCTGCTCTTTCTGCTGCTGCTGCTGTCTGGCTGTGCTTCCAGACGTGGGGCTTTATGGGGGTTTTCTGGCACTGTCTCTGCTCCCTTAGGTGTGGTCCTGCTCAGTAACGCTGCCTCCATCTTCTCCACCTCTTGGGTCAGAGCATCCTTGGCATTCTTGTTGCTGTCTGCTCCTGTGAAGTATCTAAAAACAATGAAAAATAATAAATAAATGTCTTAATGTGTAAAATAAACATATAAACAACCTCTATAGTAGCTTCTAGTGGTAACATATTAATGCAACAGTAATCAATAATAATGCAATATCTAGTTATCCAAAACACCATTTCAAAATTTTGTTTATAATATAGACATTTAATAAACATATTAGACATACCTGTCTTTGAATCGTGGGTCTAAAAGAGTGGCAACTGCATACAAGGGCTCATTCTCGATGGTCTTGAATCTTTTCTGGACAGCCTCAAGAAGGGTTGTTTTCATGGTTTTTATACCCGTGTCCCCCTCGTTCTCCCGAGCAAGCAGGCGTTTCAGCACTGTGACTGACGGAATGACTTCAGCTGCAGAAGAGGTGGAGGAGCTAATCTGTCTGGTCAGTTCTTCAAATGGTGCCAGAACAATGATGATTTTCTCCAGTAAAGCCCACTGGTAAGATGTAAGGGTCACTGGCAGGTCGTGGTCAGCTCCATATGCTGAAATTGACCGCTTCTGCTCCAGTAAACTTTCGACCATATAGTAGGTACTGTTCCATCGTGTTGCTACGTCTTGGTGCAGACGTTTGGTGGGCATTTGGAGATCTTTTTGAATTTCCTCCAGGCGTGTAGTAGCCAGTGGCGAGTGTTTGAAATGACCGACTATCTTCCTACCATTCGCCAGTGCATCACTCACACTTCTCTGTGACAGTAGTCCTTCATGCACCACCAGCTGGAGAGTGTGGGCGAAGCATCCCAAACTTGCTACATCCATCTCGTCCATGGCTTTCTTCATGTTGCTAGCGTTGTCGCGCAAAACAACATGAACGTTGGACTTGGGGATTTTCCATTTTACTAGCATCTCCTCAATTGCTTCGGCAATTGATGTGCCAGTATGTGACCCTCGGAACTCGTTCGCGTGCAGCACCGCACTTCGAGGGGTAAATGTTGACTCTCTGTCCACCCAGTGTGACGTTAAACTTAGCAAAGACATGGGGCACACGTCGGAGCTCCAAATGTCCGTGGTAAAGCTGATTGCATGCACGTCTTTCAGCATACACAAAATGTGTTCCCTAACTGTCTCGTATAATTTGGGTAGCGCAGTTTCAGAGATATATTTACGACCTGGCAAACAGTACCTTGGCTCCAAATGCTCCATTAAGCGGCGAAATCCAACATTTTCGACGACAGACAGGGGTTGGTCATCCAGGACAATAAACTCCACAATTTTGTCGGTTATCTTTGTTGCTTTTTGGCTGTCTTTGGTGAATTTATCTCGTCGCTGGAAGGCAGTTTCCAGAGTTTGCTGCTGCAGTTCGTCCTTTTTTTTACCCTTAGCTTTGGTGAATTCGTCATGCTCTTTAGTGTGACGTGTCTTCAAATGTTTGATTAAGTTGCTGGTGTTGAAATTTGCAACATTCGTGCCACCCCTCGAAATTGCTTCTTTGCATATGTTGCATTTCGCCGTCTTACTGGTGGGAAAATCCACTGTAAAGTACTGCCAAACTGCCGACATGATGCGTTAACGTTAGCTCTATGGTTAGCTCCTTTTAAGGGAGGAGTCAGGTGGTCAGTTCTTCTTCGCCCCTCGAAAACAACAGTAGCTGCCGATGGCAACACAGCGCAACTGTTTTAAGAGCGGCGAAGAAAAACTGTAAGCTAACGGAGCTAATCAGTAAATAGATTCCTATTTCTAATATATTATATGGTATCGGATCGGTGCCTGGACTCCAGTACTCGCCGATTCCGATGCCAGCATATTCGGCAGTATCGGAGGCATTTCCGATACTGGTATCGGAATCGGAACAACTCTATTGTGGACTGGATATTTTTTACATTTTATCACAGTCTTGGGAATGTAAAAGATTAGCAACAACATTGGCTTTGATGCATTGTTAGTTTTTGTGCAGCATCAGATTTTATTTTTTTTCTCCTTCCATTAACTGTTCATGGCTGTTTTTGCCCCATTGACTTCCATTATATAGATTTTTTTTTTTTATTAGAAACCAAAATGCAGCAACAGCTTCAACTGCAGCTCGCCGTCAAGCCCTTTCACATGTTGCTTGCTGCTCTTCTCTCCATCAAATGACCAACAGGATTGCATATATGTGTTTAAATCCACTGAACTTGTTTTTGTTTATTCTGTACTTCTCACCTCCATTAAAAGACAGCAGGTGCATAAATAGACTTACTTTGTTATTGTTAGGTAAGTGCACAAAGGTCTCTCTCTCTCACACACACACACACACACACACAAACACACAGTATAATATGCTGTTATACTCCATATAACTCCATATACAAGCCAGAAACTAATATTTTTTTGCACAGGCCCATATAAAGGGAAAATGGTGCCACATAGTGATCAACTGTAAAAGTTAAAAATGTTACACCTTCGCAACAGTGAAAACCACCAACCATCAAGAATGGATGATTTTATAGTGTCATGGCTTTGCAATAAAAAAAATACTGCCACGAACAGTAAATGAATGAGAGAAAATAATAATATATAATATAATAATATAATAATAAATAATGCATCAAAGCCAGCACTGTTACTAATTTTTGACATACCCTTGACTATGATAAAAGATAAAAAATATGCAGTCCACAATCACTTTATATTGGAAATAAGTATTTTTTTCCTGCAAATCAGTGAAATCGTTTATGAACTTGGAAATTAAAGAGTACAAATGTTGGATTTTTTCAACATTTAGTATTTTTGATCAAGACAGGTTGATTAATAGATTTATGCAAAAAAAAAAAAAAAAAATGTGAAAATGTGAAAATGTATTTATCTAATACATTTTTACAGCAGTTTAATTTAGTGAATGTTTTCATTCCAAACACAATGAAAGGGTAGTGGTTTCTCAAGTTGTTCCGCCTGAAGAAAATAACGTCTTCAAGCGTATACATGCTCAATTTACACATGTTGGTGGAAAGCTCTAGAAGTTAGAATAAATCATCCCTCCTCACTATCTATCGGCAGGGACTCTCTCTGCGAGTTGGCAGCAGGTGGCCAACTATGATAACCCATGGAGATTTTCCTGCAAAAGGCCGTCAGGTCGTCAGGTGGGAGACCAGTAAGATTCTTCACTGGAGGGAAACCTGTCACAAGCTTTGCGTAACAAACCTACCTATTTTTTGGACCCTGACAACCCTAATCCAAGTTAAATCAACTCTCGTCGAAAGTCTCCCGAGATCCCATCTGACTACCTGTTGTTCCAGGACAACTTTAGTAAGCAGGCAGCCACCAAGTTACCTCTCCATTAACCATGGGACTGCACGATTGATTGATTGACCTGCTGCCTGAGATTCTAGATTCATTAAACGTAAAGTAAAACATTTCAAAGTTTTTTTATTTTTATGGTTAGATTTTACTGCTCATGAAAGTCAAAAATCCAGTATCTCAAAATATTATAATATTTCCTAAGATCAATCAATCAAAAAACAAAAAAAGGATTTTCAAAACAGAAAAGTTCCAGTTCTTTAAAGTTTGCTCATTTATGCAATCAGTGCTTGGTCGGGGCTCCTTCAGCATCAGTGAGGTACTGTGTGGCATGGAAGCAATTATCCTGTGGCACTGCTGACGCATTATTGAGCCCTCAGCTCAATAACGTTAAAGAAGTGTGTTTCACCATACCTCTGTCCATTTCCTGGAATATGTGGTCAGCAGTGATGAAGTCAAGATGGACCAGGGGAAGGTCAAGGTGATCCTAGATTGGCCACTACCCCAAACAGTCAGAGCACTCCAACGCTTCCTAGGCTTCGCCAACTTCTCATAATGGATGACTATAACTGTGTTGATTCAGAATCATCCACATTTAAATCATGATGCATCATAGAAATTATACATTACGACACCCTAACCATAAAGGGATAAAACACATTATTCTAAACGAGCACGCCCAATTTACGTGATGATTTCAACAACAGGTGGTGCTATAACTATTAAAAATATTTGAAAGTCAAAAGTTTTTTTAATTTTAAATAACCCCAGTGTAGAGAAAATGTCTATATATTACATTGTTTCACTTATATATCAAAATCAAATGTGATAGGTCTCCTCACTCTGAAAAACTTTGCCTAAAGAAACACTTCTCTCAATCAAATCATTCAATCCTTGGTTTTTCTGTTGAAGATGGTAATATTTATGTCTTTGTCTTTCAGATAAAATTTTAATATCATACGAGAAGTTCCTCAGGGGACCATATCCCACGCCTAAACGCAGCCAGAATGCGCGGCAGAGGGTGGAGACTGTACGACAGTTTTTAAACCATGCTTTTAAATGGAGTCCCACTTGTAAACCAGACTCCATTTTAAATAAGGAGGTTTTCTTTGGGTAAGTGTCAAAATACTGTCACATGTTTAAATTTTGGTGTGCACACATCAAGTCAAATTCTACTTGTATAGCATTTTATACAATATTATGGTGACATGCTTGGTTAGTTTTGTTGTGGGATTTCTATGTTGACGTGGAGCTTCTATGTTGAGGGAATGACACTTTTCTTGTGGCCACGAGTTTGAGTTAACAAACCTGCTTGACCAAAGCAGCCCATGATTATCATAGATTCATTTATTAATAATTATTTCAAATTAATGAATTATTATATTAATTATTATAGAAATTATTACACTATTAAATTATTATATTAACTAGCAACCGCTCTAGCAACCATCCCGGGTACCCTAGCAACCTCATTACAACTCCCTAGCAACAGAGGGGCGAGTTTTGCCACTGCAAGCATCACTCACATTTTCTTCAGGAAATGTACATTTTAGCTGATATACTAGCCTGTATGCATGCATGAGGTAATGTGGATTATCATATATTCATTTAATGATTCAATTAGTCTTACATGCATGGAATAATGCTTTTTTTTTTTTTTAATCCTGATAGTAAAGGTTTTTTTTTTTGTGAACAAAGAAAATATCACAATCATGCATACTAAATCATAAATTATGATGTGCTCACCTTACTTGATGTCTTAGTTAAGGTGTTTATCCATGAAGTCATGTCATGAATGAAAGACTTTGAAATCATGAGATATTTTCCTTCTTTTTTTGTCTCTAGAGTCTAGATGATCACTTTAGCTGATGAAATTATTTTGAATGTTGATAAAACCAAGTATATGTTATTTTCAGGGGAAAAAAAGGGAAATAATTGAATCTTTCTTCAGACACTACAAGGTAATGGGATTGAATTGAAGTGCATCTCAATAAATTAGATTGTTGTGGTAAAGTTCACTTATTTCCGTAATTCAACTCAAATTGTGAAACTCCTGTATTAAATACATGTAATTCACTCACGCTGAAGTAGTTTAAGTCTTTGGTTCTTTTATTTTTGATGATTTTTGATTAGAATATGGCGACATACCAATCAGCTAAACAACTCAAAACATCTGCAAAGGGCTTCTGAGCCTTGAAAACGGTCTCTCAGTTTGGTTCACTGGGCTACACATTTATGGGGAAAACTGCTTACCAGGCAGTTGTCCAGAAGACCATCATTGACCCCCTTCACAAGGAGGGTAAGCCTCAAACATGAACCTGACTGTTGCCATTGGTCCAAATTCCTCTTTTCAGATGAGAGCAAGTTTTGTATTTAATTTGGAAACCAAGGTCCTAGAGTCTTGAGGAAGGGTGAATGGTGAATCTCATAGCCCAAGTTGCTTGAAGTCCAGTGTTAAGTTTCCACAGTCTGTGATGATTTGGGGCAATGTTATCAGCTGACTGCACCCATTTACCAAGACATTTTGGAGCACGTCATGATTTGGCACCTGCCCACACTGCCAAAAGCACCAAAAGGTAGTTAAATGACCATGGTGTTGGTGTGTTTGACTGGCCAGCAAACTCACCAGATCTGAACCCCAGAGAGAATCTATGGGGTATTGTCAAGAGGAACATGAGAAATAAGAGACCAAAAAAGCAGATGAGCTGAAAGCGACTCTCAAAGAAACTGGGCTTCCAGACCACCTCAGCAGTGCCACAAACTGATCACCTCCATGACACGCCGAATTGAGGTAGCAATTAAAGCCCCTACCAAGTATTGAGTACATGTACAGTACAGTTTTTTTAACTGGTCTTATGAAGTATTCTAATTTGTTGAGATAGTGAATTGGTGGATTTTTATTCAATGGGAGCCAAAATCATCACAATTAAAAGAACCAAAGACATAAACTTCTTCAGCCTGTGTACGTTGAATTTATCGAATACAAAAGTTTCGGAATTTGAGTTAAATTACTAAAATAAAACTTTTTCCATGACATTCTAATTTATTAAGATTCACCTGTTGTAAAAGAGTACAAAATATCTCGGCATAATTGTTGACGATGTCTTAGCTTTTGGCTCATATATTACAAAATCGATGAAAATAATAAAATTAAGCTTGGGTTATGTAAAGTTTTGTTATTCATTTAATGCAAGAAAGAATGTAATTTCTGTAGTTTTTATTTAGTGTGCCAGTTTGCACCCTCACTTCTTCTTTCTACTTTAGATGCTGTTTATCATGGTGCTCTAAGGTTTATATCAGATTGTAAACCATCGGCGTATCATTGTACATTGTATAGCAGAAGTAGGTTGGCCTTCTTTGTCTAATAGGAGACAAATGCATTGGTATTTAATAACAGGTGCAGCTAAAAAAAATATGTAATGAAAAATATTTATTTCATATATTCTAATGATATATTCTAGATTTAATACATGTAAAGTAAAACTTTTTTATTTATTTTGATAATTAGTTTGTAGCTTCATGAAAGTCAAAAATCCAGTATCTCAAAATTATAGATTATAAAATTTGCTGTAGTTTGATCATTTTAAAACACTTACTTGACAAATGGAAGATGACTTTTTGATATGTGTAATTGTTTTAAAATTTGGGTTGTGTGATTTGGGTTGAAACTGGTTGTATTGCTGTCCATTTTGGCCAGGACACTTTGTCCTTTGATCTCAGATCAAACTTTTCTGGTTAAATAAACTTGGGGAATGGTTCCAAAACCTGGTATTTAATCTGTCCCAGGGCTAAATTATGAAAGCAGAACAGTAGTATCGATAAGCTCTGACATTAATATTTCTGCTGTCTGTGCTCAAGAAATTAAGAAAATATACATATTTATCCAACTCACACTGAAGATGGCTGATCCATTTTGTCTGTTTTATTTTTTTCAGTTTTATCAAAATGCTCAAAGAGCACAATTATCGTGCTACCACAATGGTGCACAAGTTTGTGGACCTTTCAAACTTTTTTAAATGGATTAAAGAAGCAGGCCCCGATGGGATTCGTGTCTCAAAGAAAGCCCTTAAACGGGCTCTTCTTATAATAAAGATGTGCACGAAGGAGGAGACCAAAAGCAGGCAAGCCTGGCAGCAGCAGGTCCACTTACTGAAATCTGGTGAGTTTTGTAATATGCACAAACACATACACCTATATATATATATATAACACCCCTTTATGTCTCTTCTCATTTGTACCATGAGCGATATCACACAAGCATATTGTTATATTTTAAACATGATATTATGTGTTTGAATGAAGAGTTTATTTGCAAAAACCAATGTTTTAGAGATGAAAAAACCATCAGTTTAATCTGTGTAATCTTTGTTATCTCCTCAGATGACAATGTAGATGCCTGACAAGGGTTGTTTTGTGATCATAGACCGTATGGAAGTGATTAATTGCAATAACCGGTCATTTCTGTTAATCCTGTAGTGCCAGATCTGCTTACTAAAAGTTTCCTGCTTGGCATCTCGCATTCCATGCCCAGCTTTTCCGACACCATTCTTTTGCAAGTTTACTTAAAAATCTTTCATCTTTAATTCCATTTACACCCTGAAGAAGAAGATATCACAGGTTCATCAAGTTCATTGAAATGATCCATCCTCAATCACTGTTAGTCAGCTTTGATGAAACTCCTATCAGCTAGCACCTCTTTTCAAAATTAAAGTAGCCTTGTCACCTGAATATGGTGCACTGCTGAAATTGACCAGTTACCGGTTGCACACACACACACACACACACACACACACACACACACACACACATACACAGTGTTGGGTGAGTTACTCTAAACAGGTTATTAATTGCTAGTTACTAATTGAAATGACGTCATTGGTGACGCGAGTACCCATCATTACACTATTTTGCCTCCCTAGGTTGGTGAAAGCGAATATCACTACAACAATTACAAATGATTAGATATAAATCATCAGTTTGTTGTTTTACTCACAGATATTTTCATAAACTACATAGTCGTGAGATGCAATAATAGCTTAGACAGTCTTTTCTTTTTTTGTATCTAGCTAGTGCTGTGATGTAATTGTAACATGCATCATGCAGAAAACAACAGGCCAATCAGAAGAGAGGATACAAATATTAATTAGACAGGCCAAAATTTACCTGTTTTTGGCAGAGTTTTTTGGTTCTTATTCTGCAATTACATATTCTTAAGGACATCAACACCTAAATTAAATCTCCAGAAAGTTGTACAATATGGGACCTTTAGTTAAACACCGGACCTGATGTGCAATTTGGTGTGCGTAATCGAACTACCTTTTTATATCAGAAAACCTTTTGGATCCAGCAGCACACGATGAATTTGTGAGGGCCGCTTCAGAGGTGCTTCCCAAAATACTGCGTAAGTTACAAGGCTTTTGGTAGATTCCAGACAACAAAATACAAAAGTGGTTTAAGAGTTTGATTTCACAGTTAATGGTTTTCATTGTGTTGAATGATTTGTTTTCATTATGTTTTAGAAAAACTGCAGAGTGAATCTAGGCAGCTGGAACTGTTCTTTGGCCTCCTCGGTGGGGTCATGATTGTAACCTCTGACCACAGGCCTGGGGTAATCCTGAACCTCACCGTGGAAGAATTTAACTCTTCCAAAGGAGACAAGGATGGCAATGCCATTTTTGTGAGTGTTGTAGTAGTCATTGTTTTGTTTACATTTATTTGCTTATATATATATAGTCGTACACTTATTCATAATTATCTTACTTTACAGATCAAAAAGCACAAAACATGTGCAACATTCGGCCGTGTGATACTCTCCATCACAAAGGGGGAGTATAATTGCATGGCCGAGTTTGTAAAAATCGGTGGAAGCTTTGAGGGGAGCCAGTCACCCCACTTCTATTTTAATTCGAAGGGTGGGGTGTTCAAGGGCCTCCTCAAAGCTTTCACTGCTGCATGGGAGTTTGTGGACCTCCCAAAACCGGCCCCAACTTTCATGGCCTTGAGGACCTCTATGTCCACTCAGGTAAGTGTACATTTTGATACACACACACACACACTGTCTCTCTGTCATACATTCTCTCAAACACACACACACAAACACACACACACACACTTTCTCTTTCTCTCTCTCTCTTTTAACTCACACACACACACACACACTTTCTCTTTCTCTCTCTCTCTCTTTTAATTCACACACACACACACGTTTAGGTGCTTTTTTGGCATTACAAATATTTGTACATTCGCATTTTTGTTGTTGATATGGACTACACTGATGAGAGTAATGTTCACTGTGAAGCTTACACTGTGATGTACCTGAGAGAAAACAGAGATGACCATCTGATCTTCACCAGTAAGAACAAGGTATTTTAAAGTTTGTGGTTTTACAAAACATCACAGTTATATATGACATGATAATAAGGCCTGAGGTTAGGAAGAACATTTTAAGGAAAATCTAATTATATTTTCATAATGATTTTTTCCTTCTCAAATCTTGTCTGTGGTGTAAAAACACCTCTGGCCAAACGGGGTGCATCTCTTCTTGATAATTACTGTAGTTACCATGTTCTGAACATCACATCCTTTCTTTTCTCCCCAAATGTAATCTATATATAAATATATATATTGAATAAAAATATTTGGATATTATTTATAAAAATTACCTCAAGTTAGCACAATCAAGCTTGTTAGCTATACAGTTAGCATCAGCTAACAATATTTACTTATTTTCAGTACGGTTATGAATAAACATTCATGTCTGTCTACTCGTCTAGTTAATCCAAACAATATACATATGTATTACGTTACTGTTCATAAACAATATAGAAACAGACGTCACATAGGACATTTTAATAAAACGGTTAACATTACGTTAACATGCATGAGTTATTTTATTTAATCGGTGTTAGTTTAAGGTTTTTTTTTTTTTACTAAAAGAAACGCTGATATCTGCATCGTCTGCACTCGAGCATTTGGCAGTTTTGACCTAAATATGATTTTCAGTTACAATAATTAATCCTAAATTTCGACATTAATAACTTACTTTTAGCAATATCAGACGCACGCGCGCTCACAAGATCTGCCGGTTCTTACTGACTCGCACTAAACGGTTCATTTGATTTAATGAGTGGTCGAGAACAGCTGCAATCGGATCATTCTAATTCCTAAACGAATCGTTTGGTGCGATTCACGATCCGATTTAAAAGTTTATTTTGAAAAGACTCAGTTCGTTCATGATGAATCAGACACCGCTCCTGCGTGTCGGAGCACGTGATATATTATAGGGAGTAACGATATGTTTTATGAAATGTAGTGAAGTAAAAGTAAAAGTTACTCAAAATAAAACTACTCCAGTAAAGTACAGATACTTGAAAAATATACTTAAGTACAGTAATGAAGTAAAGCTATTCCGTTACTATCCACCACTGCAAATATCGTCCTTTTGTTGTATTAAAGGGCATTCATTTCACTTTACAGTCTAATAAAAGTTTTTGAATGAAAAATCCTGACCTCAGCCGTTGGTCCTCTCAGCACAAGGCTGCACGTTCATTAGACTATTCGCATAGCAATTAACACACCATAAAAAAAATTAAAAAAAAAACCTTGAACAAAATACTTTTTGAGAAATCAAGAATATTTGACAAAACTGTTACATGAAAAACTAGAAATCATACAGTAGGATATTGATATTAACTTGGAATGTTTAGATTAATTTAAATCAGGAATGTTGAAAGAACATTGTAACTGGTATGTGATTCATCTTCAAACCAAACTTATTGTAGCGGATTTCCTTCAGCACCACAAATGACACACCAACTCTGAGCACTTTGGTGAATCAGGTTCTGCAGTTTAATAATAAAAGACACAGGATCATCAAACACACATCCTCTCACCAACAGTTCTCTCTGAGTGATGTGAGACAAATAGATTAATCCCTGTCCTCCATTAACACAATGACTGCAAATTCAGGGTCTCATTTGGCTAAATATATACACATTGTATGACTTAAATAAAAATCACACATTAAACTAAAATCAAATAGGCAACATAACATTTAAACAGACTCGATTCACCAAAATGTTGTATTTTAAAATTATATTAAAAGGAAAAAAACCCCGCACTTTAAATTAGCACGCGGAGGGCAACACTAAACAAACACATTAAAACCGTTTGTTTCTTAAACTTGATAAATGTATCTCACTTTTCATAGAAAGTCAAACATCTTCACTCAATCCATCTTTTTAACACTTTTTACACTTATATTGACTCATATTTTTAACAATTTTATCGTTTTTATAAATCGACATGCAGAGATGCAAAGAAACACAACTTACTCTCTTCAGTCACATGTAGAACTGAGAGAGTCAGACGCGACAGCGCCACTAAGTGACGTCACTCAAACTTAAACTGTTTACTTTTTGCAAAGTACATTTTTCTCTGTGCCATATAAAAAAATAAAGCATGAAAATTAGATGGATTCATGTAAAATACATGAAATACAAAAATATAATTAAATTCCTTTTAAATTAAATCTCTTTCAAAATAAAAGACACTAAAGTTTGCTGGAACACAAAACTCAGAACATTACATTATGTTCCACTAAGTCTGGAAATGGTCAAATGTGGACAAGCTCAAAACATTTTACACCCTGTCTACACCTTTAGCGTTGTCCTCTTTAGAGCTATGTGACTAATCCAATACAATGATCATGCGCATCTAAACAGTAAAGCTGGTTCTGTGATTATTAGTGAATCTCCTTCACATGCTTACAGATGGAGCGGCATTTAATACACAGAGCCCTACTTCGCTGATAGGCTACGCAATCAAGCTCATAATTGAATGAAATTCATCTGTGATTATGAACGTGATATTGTGTAGCTTGTCAGTGAACTACGACTCTGTGTAGTAAATGCCACTTCGTCTGAAAGCACACTATTTCTTAACTTACTAATCACAGAACCGGCTTTACTGACTAGATGCACATGATCATAGCATTTATTTGCACAGCCCTAGTCCAATTGTGATCAGATTGACCAAAACTTATCTCAATACCAGGTGGAAACAGCCTTTATAATCTTGGGGTCTCAGCCGGGGTCTTTCCCGTTTCCAGCCATAGCAAGAGCAGTACTACTAATAATTTATACTAATAACTAATAACTACTAAAATTTTCTTTTTGTAACAAAGTGAAAAAAATAGCTCAAAAGGTTAATGTATATAAATAATTGCAATAGATTTATCACAATTATTTATCAGCTGCAAGTTTTAACTGTTCATCCAGCAAACATTATTGAAGGACTAAAAGGTATTTCTCCATAAGTAACAGTTAGCTAATCGATAACTAATGAATTCTGTCATAACTGCTACTATAAATTATCTACTAGTTAAAGTTCACTAATGAGCAGGTATACATAATTCTATTGTAGGCATGGGCCGATTACCAGTTTCAAGATACCCAAAATTTCACGGTTACGTTACTGCAGGAATAGAGGGATGTAGTCCAAACGGGTCGTTCATTGTAGGCGAATTCTGTTAAATAAAATATTTCGCTTGGCATTGAACTTTGAGCTTTAGAATTTTCCAGATAATATTTATACTCCAACAACAACATTACACACTAACTAAAGTTTAAAACATGGGATCACGAAGAATGGGACCTGTAAACAAAGTGTCTTCATACTCTGAGTCTCGCTCAACTACGACATGTGACGTGCAATCCATTTTATCAGGCTTCAAAAACTCTGTGTTGATTGGTGTTGTTCGATGCTTAGCCAATTTCAAAATCATCTCTGCCCAATCAACTTTTATCTGCGGCTCAAATGTAGAAAATGTCATTTGTGGTGCTTCCTCAATGTTTATTCCATAGTAATCAGCACTGAGGGTCAAATTTAATTCACCAGTTAAATCTCTGGCCATTAGAGGAGGGATCAAATGACCTGAAGCCGAAGTGCTTTCAAACACTTTTCCTGTCATTTTTGGCACACATGGCAAGTCACATGGTCGTAAAGCACTCTGGCACGCTCTGGTATTGACTTAAAAGTTAATTATGACTCCCTTGTAGGCAGGCACGTGCACAGGTAGGGCTCAACCTGTGCAGAGCACATGCCCTTTTTGCCCTTACACTCCGAAGTGCCCTTTTTTTGGTGGTGTTTTTTTTTTTTTTATCAATGCTATTGGTCACCCTTTACGTCTGTCTGTCTGTTTTACAAATATTTAGCAAATGAAAGTTCTTAAAACGAGCTTGTGTAAATCTTATTGGATCCTTAAGCTGTCAGTTAGCTGATAACTCCGCCCCCTCTATATTCATTGAATCAACTGAAGTTCCACAGCAGCCGCACAGTAGACAACAGCTGAGCTGAACAAAGTTTTGCGAAGGGTAAATAAATATCTTGTTGTTTGAATAAGTACTACTAAACACTGTCTATAAAGGCTCATATTTTATTTATTGGATGTCTGACTGACTCACTGACTGAGATACGTGGGACGTCGCCTGAGAGAGAGGGCTAGCATTTGCCATCTAGTCATAGCCAATACATAGCCAACACTTAAATAGCCCGTGCATATAGTAGCATTTCATGAATAATAAAATGCGATTTTGTCCAAATGAATTTTACCACAGGAAAAACTGAGCGCTCCGTCTATACAAAAACTAGTTTGTAACCTGTAGATGAAAATTTAATGTGATCCCGGCAGCGGCAGGCTCCGTCGCCGTTTTAATGACAGACAAAAATTTTTTTTTACATTTCCACACATTCGCTGGTCAAAAACTATATATTGATAATACAACAACATATAATTTGTTTTTATCATCGGAAAAACCATAACAGGTGCGCCCCCCGCTGTTTCATACTGGAACTTACACAAAGCGACGACTGATCCTCGTCACCTAGATAACATATATTTTTAAGAAATTTCTTCTTTGATTTATGATTGCTGATACACTTAATTTATTAACATTTAGGCTAATCATGTTATGGTATACTCTCCACTTGTCCGCACATGTATAAAAAGTAAGTAAAACATGGTTTTACTACAGTAATGTAGTAGTAACGAATTTTTTTTTTTTACTGAAGATCACTGTGAAAATCTTCACACTATTTTTATTTCTTTTTTCATTGCTGGCTTATTTTAGGGAAAGTGTAGTGAATAAGAGATCTTCAAGAAACCAACATCCCTGGTCCACCACAGTATCAAATGTTTGCCAGGTAGGTGGATACATGTTGGATATGTTATAGTAACGGTATGGCTATAGTTTCTTGTAATCTGGAATTGAGTTGGACATAATTACTTAAATTATATTTCAAAAAAGTTTGTCAAATACTTGACGCATTGCTCACCTTCCCCTCTTCTCAATGTCATTCATAATCATGTTAACCAAATAATACAAATTAGCTTATAAAACCAAACACAATAGCTAAAAAAGAGAATATATATATTTTTTTTTTTTCTTTGCAAAGTTCATAAAAAAGTGCATAAAGTTCAATAAAAAAAGATTTTGGTTTCTGTTTGGTTATAAGCTAATTTGTATTATTTGGTTAACATGTTTATGTATGAGTCAAGTATTTTTTTTCTCTATAAATGCAATTTTAAAAAAGAGGGAGTACACAAGAGCTGTTGTAATTAGGTTTAAAGAAGCCCTTAAAACCCTGTTTATCTATATTATCTAATTATCTAATATTATTATTATGGTTGTTATTAATCGTGAATAAATCTAAAGCTTTCGAGACTATTATTTTGTGTTAATGAATTTGTCATGAAGATGTGACCATTTCTTCCTTTTATGCAGGCTTACTAAATAATCTTGATATAAAAAGGGAGGGGGGTGCCCTTTTTCAGTTTCAGCACATGCCCCTCAAAAGCCCTGCATTCCCTCGATTTGCTAAATCGTGTGCACAATTACATTTTTTTTTCTTGCATGTCATGTGCAGAGCTCTGTACAACACAAACAAATATATTTTTAATGAAATCTGAGAGGTTTCTGTTCCTCTATTAACAGCTACGCAACCAACACTTTGACATTTCTGAAGAAATTAACAGACTGAATTTAGGCTTTTTTTCCACAAACAAACATTCATTAACTCACATCAGTTAGAGTAAACGGAAGCTCAGGAATTTTTGCGTTGATGTGCGAGAACCAGTGAGGTTTGTTCTAGTGTGTTAAGCAGGTTCGGTTGATCTTCTGTTTATGTTTGCTGATCAATGTTTATACAATAAAAGCCTAAATTTAGTCTGTTCATTAAAAAAATGCGATCATGTCTCATTAGAAAATTTGGACTAAACTGCTCAATTCATATGGAATAGTTTTATGATCTCTTTATGAATTATTTGAAGCGTCAAAGTGGTGATTGTGTAGCTGTCAATGGAGAAACAAAGTTTTCAGATTTCTTAAAAAGAGATCTTCATTTGTGTTCTGAAGATGAACAAAAGTTGGACAAAATTTATGACATAATTGTAAATTTTGGGTGAACTACCTCTTTAAAATGTAGCCTTACTTGAACTGTTAGTTAATAATTAATGACGTTTTTTGGGATCTTATGCTTGTTTGAGAATGAAGACATAAACACCAGGCGTGATAGTATCCTGAGGTGTCTACCTCAACGAAGACATCGAGACACTTGTCAAAGAATATGTGGTAAGTGTGTGTCAAGCTATTCTCTTCATGTTACAAATTTCAATTTTCACTGATTATGTTAATTTTCTCATTGGTATCACAGTCTAGCTTATGCCCTTTGTGTGTAGTGTGCAGCGAAAGATTAAACTATGCAGCAATCAGTACAGAGCATGATTGATCAAACTAAAAATGACCTGGATAGAATGATCCAGTTGGTATTACAAAGTAAGGAAAATATGAAATCAGAATCGTGAAACATACATCATTATGCTGATCTTATGTTTGGTGTAGATAGGGAAATTAATACATTATTCATTGCAAAACAGGAACACAGTACAATTATTATTTCAATTACATGACTGAATCAATAGGAAAACTTGGAACACATTGGGAACTTATTTTCTTTGTTTATCTTCCAGGACACTGAAAGTGTGGAGGCTGAGTCTCTCATTGCACAGACAACAATGGGCATCGATGTCATTCGAGCGGAGGGCGCAGGTCCTGAAGAAGAACCTTCAGATGTTGGTGTTGTTCTTGAAGGAGTTGAAGTTCTGCAAAACCTGCCAAGTGTCACACTTGGATGTGTGATGCTTTTTGGACTAATTGATGCCCTTAACCTAAACTATCCAAAAGACCTCAAGTGCACATTTGAAGCATTTCAGAAAATCCTGATGGAACTGGATACAACCAAGCTGTCGCCAAAAGTTCAGGGACTGAAAATTAAGATGCTTCTGTGAATCATTGAGAGTTATGCTGATATTTAAATTTTTCCTCTTGACTTGCACTTTTTCTACTCGTTAGAACCACCACCTTATTTTTCCAAATTATTGCATTTCACAGATTTGTGAAAATGTTTGTGTAATGTTAACAAGTGTTGTCATTGAATCAGATTTGACCTGATTGTTATGTTTACCTCAAGTTTTGCAGTTTTTTTAAGCACAGTTCTTGAGGAAAAAGTACTGTGCCTGCAGTCTGTTAAAATCCTTTGCATTTATTTGTTATAGGATGGTTGTGGCAAAAAAACAAATAAATAATTAAAGTAGTGCAATTAACCTTGGTTTGTTAAGTAAAGAATGAAAGTACATTAATTTTTGTTGAGGTTGTACACAACACAGTACAGTGAGCACAGACTGTCTTGCTAGCTCCTCTTTTGCTGCCTTTTGTGCTTGTTATTTCTAAAATAAAAATGTGAAATGAAGTGACCCTCTGGCCGTTCTTTTTTGTGTTGTATTTTGTGATTGGGGAGGGGAAATGGTGATGAATAAGTAAATACAAATGTATAAATATGATTTTAAAATACGTTGGGTTTATTAAAACAAATTACTTAAATGTGATGCATTTTAAGTAAAATAGGTTTATTTCATAATAACACATAAACCCATTTCTTATTAATTTAAAATAAATTGGATTAATTGAAAATATTACATAAATCTAAATGTTACTTGTTTTATTTATATAGGACTTACATATATTTATCACATTAAGTTTATTAATACGTTTACATTAAAAATACGTAATCCAAATGGATGGAAAATTTATATGCAATCAAATTACATAAATCTTATTTATAAGGCCTAAATATTTTTTTGAGTGTACTAAACAGCACTGTCATTTGCATCCTTCTTGGAATTGTAAAGGTACATTTGCAAAACATAAATTGGTGGTCTTGTATGTTTATTGTTTATTGTCATTGAACGCTGTACTATAATTTGTTTATTTCAGACTGGCAAAGTGAATGCAGATGCTTTAAAGAGGAGCTTTCTGCAATACATATAAGGCTACGTCTACATTAATCTGGATGCAATTTAAAACTGCTTTTTCATTTTAAAACGATCTCCGTCCACACTAGCGTTTTCAATCATTTTGCAAACGTTGTCTCATCCACACTAAAACATCTGAAAACGTTAAATTTGCTTGTTGCGCATGCGCAAAGCCTCAAAAAAGCTCACTGCAGAAGATACACTTGCCACAGACATACCTCATATGCAGTTCTTCTGACAGGATTATTTTATTTACGAAAACAACCCACCATTCACTGACGTGTCCATGTCGCAAACTCACGATTGTTTGTCTGATCTAAAACACAACTGCCCTCATGTTTCGCTGCAATTGCGAGTAAATCTGGTTTCACCTTTGCAGGACTGTGATATGAAAAGTGTACAAAGTACCACATCTGTAGCAATAGTGTGAAAGCACATAGCACATAACATGCACAATACCAGTATAGACATGGATATCTATTGGTATAATATGAATCACATGACTCAAATTGCGTCATCGTTTTCAAAAGCCTCTGTTTTAACAGTCCACACTACGATGTGAAAACAGCATTCTCAAATAGTGAAGTTGTAGCTAGATAGTGAAAAAAACTGCTAGATTGTAATCCATTAGGCACAGAATATACATAATATTGGTTGTGCACAGATGTCTGACATATTGTTTGACAAAGTTAAACTATGGGCCCTATTTTAACGATCTAAATGCAAAGTGTAAATTGCACTGAGCAGGTGCACTCAGGGCGTGTCCAAATACACTTTTGCTAATTTAAAGAAGGAAAAACAGCTGGCGTGCCCGGGTGCATGGTCTAAACGGGTTGTCCCTGTTCTCTTAATGAGTAATGGGTGTTTTAGGGCGTAACGTGCAATAAACCAATCAGAGTCTCATCTTCCATTCCCTTTAAGAGCCAGTTGTGCTCATACCATGACGGATTTGCTGTTTACACACCGAAATTTGGCGAGTGCAAAGACAGAACGCGTCTCCAAGATGAAACAGAGCTGTTCGTGTGAGAGCAAATAGATAATTCTGATAAATGCGATGACTATCCATTATGACATGCAGGGATTTATATTTATATATATATTTATCTTATAAAAAAATCTTATGCATTGCAATCCTTTCATTTTTAATATTTGGCTTGTTTGTGTGCTGCTGTGCATCCCTGTGTTTAATAAGCAGCGTGTACGCTCTTTAAATAACAAGGAAAAAACATTGCGCCAGACTCTAGACCAGGTTTGAGTTGAGTCGGACTGAAACTAGCAAACACACTTGCACTGCGCCTTGCGCCGGGTGTATAATAGGGCCCTATTGCAGGTAACCTCCTGCATGCTAAATGGCAAAGACTTTTAAATGGTTTGTTATCCTCTGGGAAGTTAAAGATGGATTATGGGTCAGACAATCAAAGACAAAATCTTGACTGTAATTGTTGATGTGTTTGAGCGTTCAGCCCTGCTACTTAACGCGGCTAGATTGTTTCGTGCATAGGAGGGTGCACGTCAAACATTATAAAGCACCCCCGATTTCATAGAAATAAATGTGTGCCCCGTATTTGACGCGCTGCGCTGACTGTCCTCCACTGCCTTTTCTTTATCCTATGAGAGTGAGGAGTTGTCTTCATAGTACAGAGCCCCCCTCGATATCACGGTCTCCATCATGTTGGCAGGACACCGGTAGCAAAACAGGATTGTTTACATGTGTTTTTAACTCTGTAGTAGAGGAGGTTCTCGCAATTCTGCACTGTTTTACCATGCCTGGAAGTTACTGCTGCGTTAAAACTGCTCCAGTACCTCTCACGATACATATAGAAAACATATGAACAATGGAATACAGTTTTTTTTAGGTTACACCAAGCGCAAAACAGCAGGATTTGGAGAAGCTCTCAGGCACCCAAAATATACCCATACGAGCTCCCTGCAGCAGCACAGAGACCTGGACCATTTACCTCCATGCACACATATGGACATTGGGAATTATCTAGTTTTTGGTGTAAGTTACTACACAATGCAGGAGTTTAAAAGCCACAAGTCTTTGGAAAGTTGCGAGACTTTCTGCTTTGGCTGGGTCCATCTACAAGCCTCCAGGTGGTGAAAACAGCGTTGTACTGGACAAAGTAAGTTTATTCACATTCGTTTTAGCGTGTTGTAATTACACATTGCATTTAGCAGACACTTCTTGACCAAAATGACAAAGTAATTAACTGCGACTGTTTCGTAAACACTCGATCGTAACGAGATGTTCAATGTATACGAATGTTTCCAACATGTTTTGATGTAGGCTAAAGCTGTGTATGTTTAGTTATTATTTGATTTTAGCCCGATAGCGTGTCCTACCATCATGGCCGACCGGCTCAGACCCCTTCCAAATCAACCCAAATCGCCACGTGACTCCTCACTCTCAATTTATGTGTTGAAGCTTCCTCTACACCCAGCGAACGTGTTTTCTCCACAGCAGGAGATACTATCTGTCCAGAACGCACACACATCCTGCCTGAGAAGGCAGATATGATCATTTTCCTAAACAAGAACTGTTTCTGATTTTATACTGTACCTGCTGCTAATCTGGACTGGGTTTTACAAGTTGTTTCTTATTGTACATTTGCTATTCTGCACCAGGTTAGCTCATCAGTGGGAGCACGGTAACTATGTTCAAGTACCGGCAGCATCATACACTCATGTGTAAATGTGTTTTCATTAAGTTTTCAAAAATAAAGCTCTCTTGAGGAAAGTGTACCCCTGTGAAAATATATTCATAATTTATCATATTTATATTGTAGTTGAAAACAGCCCTGTGAGAAATTCATAGTAAAGTTAATAAAAAGTAAAAAGTTCATAGAATTAAAATTGATGGAGAAGGTCAGACTATTTCCTTCAGAAACACCATTGGTTAGCTAGCTCATTTAAAATATCCTAAACCTTTTTTTGACCCTGCCTCTTAAAAGAATCAGAATCGAGAATCATTAGGAACTGGAATCGAAACAAGGAATCGAAATTGGAATCGGAATCGTTCAAATTCAAACGATACCCAACCCTACAGAGGACCTACCTCATCTTCAACCTCTTCAGAAAATGAGACATTGCTTGTCCATGATACATGCCAAAGCCCACAATACATGGTGGGAGGTGATGCTTTTAACTTCTTGACTTTTACTTTTCACTCTATGACATATCCATTGATGTAACAGAGAGCCTGAAGAAGATGCAGGACCAGTGGCACTGCTGGGATGACAGGCTAAAGCAGTGGGCCAGTAGTGGTAAGGACAATGTTGTTGTACATATCAGTAGCGGTTTTAGGCACGGGAACACCTGGCAGCCGCTTGGGGCGTAAATTTTTCGTGACACATTGGGGGCGGCAGCACAGGCAGATTATAAAAAATAAATAAATAAAAAATCCTCTGCGTCACGAAGCGGTTTTCATAATTTATATCATTTCACTGTGTGTGGAATTGGCAAATTGGCTCTCCCTGCAGCTGCCGTCGCCCCTGCTTGCCGAAAATGTACCATCCACAGAAGCTGTGTGTTGTGAGAGAAGTGTAAGGGAGTGGGGCGAGAGGCGCGTGCGATATTTCACCTCTGGGTCGCTCTCAAATGGAACGGACAGGGCGGGGGTGGACGAGGACGGGGGATCCACACTAGTAAAATAATTAATAATAGGCTAAAGTCAGTCACACACCTCGACTTTCTTCCAAATAACGCACATTTCATTCATAATGTTATAATACAGGCCTATAGTTCCTGCAAATGAAACTAGGTAATACAAAACGATTATGCGGTCATCAAGGTGAATTGGTTTATACATAAACACTGTCAGAGTAATTTGGTTTTAATTCATGTAGCTTAATGTTAAATTATGGTGTGGGGATGGGCACCAATTGCAGAAGACTTCAATTAGTATTTGTACTTAAAGAAAGTGAACTTTTCAGCAATGATAACAGAATGATTGGTGCATTTTCATGTGAATCAGACAAAAATGGAACAATATCATTTAGGACCCAATATCCATGTTTGCAGCATTCATGCATGCTCAGCTTGTAATTTTAATATTTTCAAAAGACACTTGTTGGATGTCATTCTTGGTGCATGTATGGCAAGTACAGATCTTTTGGTAACACTTTCTAAGAAGCCTGTATTTATAATACATTATAAGGGTATTCTTAAGGCATTATAATGAATGCATAATGCATTATAAAAAAAATTATAATATGTTATATCAATTATAATGCATCATAATACTTATGTATTTCCGGTTATAAGTTTAAGAGTATGATTATTTATAACATAAGGAACTCCATATTAAATCTACTTCATTTACAGTATAATGGACTGTATCATACCTTGACATTGTTTAAGATCTGCACCGTATCTTACTACAGCTTGTGATTGGTTAGATGTTGAGTGTTTCTGTGGACCTGATGTTAAATAATTTATGTGAGATTAATACTTCAACTAAAAAAAATGCAATGTTTTATAAGGTTACATTTTATTTTGATGGTCCTCTTAATCAATCAACTATAAGCAACTAAATAACCAACTAACTCTGCTACTAATATGCTCAAGAATGGTTGAATCTAGTATGGTAGAATAAGTTGACGGACTTGTAAAGACACCTATGTCAGTTTATCTGTTGGTTGACCATCAAAATAAAGTGTTAGCATATATTTACAGTAGCAGACATGCTAATACTCCAATGACCGCTAGTTGTTATGTAGTCACAGAGTTACTCATCACCAGCTGTCTAAAGGGTACCATCAAAATAATCAAACTGATATTACAATAAAAATAGTTCAAAGCAAATGTGTCATATTACAAATTCATCTGATCTGATATCTGATCTTATGGCTGTTTGAGAGAAAAATAAGTTATTATTACTACTTATAAGTAGTACTTTAAGTAAAGTATGATCAGAAAAATGGCAAGAAATGAGACTTATAACGCATTATAACTATGAGAAATATAATCCATTGTAAAAGTTGATGCTACATGTTCATTATGTTATAAATAATCATACTCTTAAAAGCTATAACCACAAATAAGTAAACACTATAAGATATTAAAACTGTTCTTATGAATATTCATGAGATGATACAACATTTTATATGTTTTTTGTAATGCATTATACATTCATTATAATGCCTTAACAATACCATCATAATGTATTATAAATACAGGTTTCATTCGGTTTCCAATGAGCAGCTATGAACCTATGGTTTTCACTTTTTACTAAATCTCCATTATAGACAGAATGGCATGTGTTAGTAGATGTAAGTAATGCAGGTGGATGGTTCTGTTCATTAAAGGCCAAGGCAGCTCTTTTTTACATTTAGTAATTCAAATTAATTATTAATAAATCACACACACACACACACACACATATATATATACAGCGATACACTAATCTCATGATACGATATGATACACGATATTCAGCTCATAATACGATATATATCATGATATTCAGCCAACGATACGATCCGATATAATTCAATTTGCTTACATCATTTTCTGATAGATTTAAAGGGGACAGAGTGATTTTGGTAACATCTTGTGAGTGTTTCATTTACTTGGATTGAATTAATTGAAATTAAAACTCAAAAAAACATCAGACAGCTTGCAAAATAAATGCTGGACAAAATGAATCAAAGATTTACTTCCATTTATTATATTGAAACAGTGCAAACTGTAGCTAACCAAGCCTCTGAAAGGTAAATAAAGTGCAACATTGCACAATGGAGAGTTAAAGTGCAAGTGGCCTGTCCTGAACAATTTCTTTTTGAAGTTGTTCATTTCAAATGTGTCTATATATACTTGTTTGTAATTCTACTTGAGACAATTGAGATTCTGAGATAACTGCATTCAGCTGTTTGTCCTTAATTGCTGACTTGCTTAAAAAGGGTGAGTTTGCAAAATGAGCACTGAAGATAGCAATGCGCTAAAACGTTTGCTGGTGTCCATTCTGTTTTTAACTCACATGCACTTTGCACCTTTTTGCATGATGCAATTTAAAAAATAAAATAATTTTTGTAGACTTCCAGTCTTGAGTGGATCAGTGTGTGGACAGCCACTTCTCTTGTTTGAACAGTTTCTTTGAAAGCTTTTTAGCTTGACCCTGAACATGAGGTATCCAGTCTAGCCGCCAGGTAAGTAAACATAGTAGTACCATGGCTTCTCCAAAACATCAAATAATTCAAGTTGCTAAGAACATTTAACTTAAACCTTACCTGAGTATTTTAAGGTCTGTAAGCCTACACCTATGTGAGGTAGCCAGTCTAGCTAGCAGAATTTTTTTTTACCATGGCAGCCAGACAATAATTGGCTGGGAGGCTTTAACATGTGCCCTTGTCTGAGCGTACAGCCCGGGAATGCAAACCTTCCCACACATCTGGTTTTAAGCAGATATATATATGGATTTTTAATACCATTGTTTTTGCTCTTATTACAGATCGCAACAAAGCGATCAGAAGATTATTCAGATTGCACAAGAAAAGAAACGCTTGCTAGAAGAGATCCAGAGATCGGACCAGCGAGCTGATTGTTATCCTGGACACACACTCAGTTGTGCAGAAACTCTCCAGCAAAGCTGCAGAGACCGTGACCTGGCACTGGCAGGAACAGAACACAGGCGTTGTATTAAGATTTAACATTTAGTATTTATTAAAAATGTATCATCATCAAATTTGTTTGTGAATGTAATGCTAATGTTTTTATTTCTTCAGACGGTGTTGACATTATCACCAGAAGAAGCTTTTTGACCAACTAATGCTTGTCTCACGACTGACAGAAGAAAAGCAGAGCCTTGTGAAGGAGATGATGCAGCATTGTCAGTATCTTAACCTCTGTTTCAGTGTGCACACAAACAGGAAGTAAGAGTCAATCAAACTCTCCGGCTTCATGCACTTTAAAATTCATAGATCAATCTATTTTAACTGAAAAGCAAGCATGCAAGTATTGGCTCAAGAACTAAGGATAAATGGCCTTCAAAGATTATTCTATCCAATGAATATTATTTTTTCCAAATTTCCAACTTTCCAAACAGAGTGTGATTGAGAGTACACCATTATATAATCCATTCAGGTGGTTTGGAGGGGTTCATTTGATTGATTGGGTGTTATTAGTAGTTATCACCTCAGAGATATGGGACAGAAGGGGCTCAGTAAACTGAAGGCCATCATCATCCATTCACATGGTTAATAAAAGAGATGACTCTAGATCCAATTAGATTCTGTTTAATTGTTGTTTGTTGGCACCATCAATGTGGTCCAGGTAAAACTGTGCCATGTGGGAAACACTGAAGTTATATTGTACTGAACTGAATACACATTGTAAATGTAAAGTAACCTATTTGTAAATCTGTTTCATTGTTGGCTCAGTAGGGCTGGGTGTTGGCAAAGACCTCACCATAGTATTCAATACAGCGGGTCACAGTATGATTTGATATATTGGTATGATTATATGCTTCACATAACTTTAACTTCTTTTTTACAGTCCTACTGTTCTGACTGTTAAAGTTCCCTGTTGCATCATCACTGGGAGGTATTTGGTAAAATGGATACTGAAAGATGGTTTTGTCAGAAACTTGTGTAAACTTTTTGGCATATACTTGAAGACAACATTTTAATTTTTTAACTTCAAATATAATGGTTACTGTGGACGCTCCTTTCGCTGAAACCATGCAGCTTGCATGACGTACTTCCACCCAGAAGTATTTTCTTCACTTTCACCGTGTAAAGCTTTCTTTTAATGACTGGCCTGTGCAGGATGAGGTCTGAATGTGTCCTGAAATAAGCATGGATGTCCCTGGAAGAGACATATGTCTCTCTAAAATCCTCCTCATAATCTAGACCATGGTCTTTTTTACCATCATGCAGCATTAGCATAAATATATCTGCATATAAGCCATGTGTATCTCAAACAGAAATACACAGCTTGTGGTTCTCATCATGTTATGGGGTCGTAAATCTGTTGACAGTCAGAAACAAACTAAATTTTCACTTTATATATTGAGCCTTCAACAAAGTGCTTGCTGAAACTAGACCCGAGATGGCTTGTGTCTGTGAAATGAGAAAATGAAAAAGGTCTTGACTTGGAGAGTAACATATGTTAGTATGAAGATTGTACATGTTCCTGCTTTAAAATACTGACCTGTGAATCTTCACCTCGGTGCATAAATTTCATATAGGTATGCCATGCAACCTGATACAAATCAGCACTACAGTTGTAGTTCTTTTGCTTTGTAAAGTAGGGTTGTAAAAGGATATATCTACTGAATATATCAAATATCTAGTACATCCGAACTAGTAATAAAAGTGTATCAATGTGATCTATGTTAACAAAGTAAATATTTTAGTTTATTTAAGATATTTTTGCCACAACAGGAGTAGAGAACAACACAGTGCACTTCTGTCACCTGCTACTGAAATAAATAAATATATATAGTATTGTTGAGTTATCAAGTTGTTTTTGTATGAAGACATTTTGAAGTTATAATGAAAAAAGCAGGTGTCTGTGAAAAAATTGTGAATAAAAACAGAATGCAATGATGTGGAAGTTTAAAATATTGATATTTTATTCAGAATACAACATTTAAGGAAAAAATAAGCTGATTTTAAATTTCATGGCATCAACACATCTCAAAAAAGTTGGGACAAGGCCATGTTTAATACTGTGTGGCATCCCCTCTTCTTGTTATAACAGTCTGCAAACGTCTGGGGACTGAGGAGACAAGTTGCTCAAGTTTAGGAACAGGAATGTTGTCCCATTCTTGTCTGATACAGGCTTCTAGTTGCTCAACTGTCTTAGGTCTTCTTTGTCACATCTTCCTCTTTATGATGCACCAAATGTTTTCTAAGGGTGAAAGATCTGGACTGCAGGCTGGTCATTTCAGTACCCAGATCCTTCTTCTACGCAGCCATGATGTTGTAATTGATGCAGTATGTGGTCTGGCATTGTCATGTTGGAAAATGCAAGGTCTTCCCTGAAAGAGACGATGTCTGGATGGGAGCATATGTTGTTCTAGAACTTGTATATACCTTTCAGCATTGATGGAGCTTATCTTTCCAGATGTGTAAGCTGCCCATGCCACACACTCATGCAACCCCATACCATCAGAGATGCAGCTTCTGAACTGAGCAACGATAACAACTTGGGTTGTCCTTGTCCTCCAAATAGTTTTCCAAAAAGAACTTCAAATTTAGATTTAAATGAGCCTTGGCCCAGAGAAAACACCTGCGCTTCTGGATCATGTTCATATATGGCTTCTTTTTTGACCTATAGAGTTTTAGCCGGTAACAGCGAATGGCACGGTGGATTGTGTTCACTGACAGTGTTTTCTGGAAGTATTCCTGAGCCCATGTTGTGATCTCCATTACAGTATCATTCCTGTATGTGATGCAGTGCTGTCTAAGGGCCTGAAGATCACGGGCATCCAGTATGATTTTCCGGCCTTGACCCTTACACACAGAGATTGTTCCTGATTCTCTGAATCTTTGGATGATATTATGCACTGTAGATGATGATGACTTCAAACTCTTTGCAATTTTTCTCTGAGAAACTACTTTCTGATATTGCTCCACTATTGTTCACCACAGCATTGGGGGAATTGGTGATCCTCTGCCCATCTTGACTTCTGAGAGACACTGCCGCTCTGAGAGGATCTTTTTATACCCAATCATGTTGCTAATTGTTCCTCCAGCTATACATTTAACTTTTCCGGCTTCTTATTTCTACCCGTCCAAACTTTTTTGGAATGTGTAGCTCTCATGAAATCCAAAATGAGACAATATTTGGCATATTTCAAAATGTCTCACTTTCAACATTTGATACGTTATCTATATTCTATTGTGAATAAAATATATGTGAGATTTGTTAATTATTACATTCATCTTTTACTCACAAGTACAGTGAGTACAGGTGTCCCAACTTTTTGGGAATCAGATTTGTATACACATATTCATCTACATGTGACCCGTGACGTTTGAGGAATCCACTGATCAAGTGTTTTAGCAAACAACAATAAAGAATTTTGCTGAAGGTAGATCGAGACTTACGTAAACCTACAGAGCCCAGGAAGTCACCAAACCTATTTTTACAGTGACTTATTTTGGTAATTTTATTACACTATGCTCCCCCCCAGAGTTACATATAGTAATGACCAAAAATAAGAGCCATCTTGGTAAATATTATCAAAGAAGGCTGTGAAAATTAATCTGCATGGTTAATCCTTCTGATCTTTCATTTAAAAAAAATCCACAAAAAAATCGAAACTTTCTTTGGATAATAAGAATTTAAAATGGGGGGAAACATTATTATGAAATGTTTTTCTCTAATACACATTGGTCACAATTAAGGACACCCCTAAAAATTATTCTGAGTAAAATATCTCTGAAGTATATACCCATTCATATTTACAATTGAGCACTCCAGCATGATTAAGAACATGAAATAATCCAGACATTGCGAAACTATAAATAGGGGGACAAAGCCCAAATTCCCTTAATCATCCATCACACTGAGAAAAACCAAATAATATATTTCTGATGTGCAGCAAAAGATAACTGAGCTTCACAAATTGGTGAAGTGGCTTTAAGAAAAGAGCTAGAGCAGTGACAATTCCCATTCCAACCATCAGGACAATAATTAAGAGTTTCCAATCAACAGAAAATGTTATGAATCTGCCTGGAAGAGGACGTGTGTCTATATCGTCCTAATGTGCGGTGAGAAGGAAAGTTTGAGCTAAAGACTCTCCAAGGATCACAGCTGGAGAACTGCAGAAAATAGTTGAGTCTCGGGTTCAGAAAACCATAAAAGAAAATTGTCAAATAGAACCTACATTAACACATGTTGTTTGGGAGGGTTTCAAAATAAATTTTCCTAGCTCATCCAGAAACAAACTAAAGCATATTCAGTTATCAGACACGACTGGAACTTCAAATGGGACTGGCTTCCATGGTCAGATGAAAAAAAAAAGAGCTTTTAGGCAGTAAACACTCAAGATGGGTTTGGTGAATACAGAGATAAAAAGTACCCCATGTGTACAATGAAATACACTGCTGTACAAAACCAAGCTTTTGCTATAGCCATCCAGTCCTGACCTGAACCCTATGGATCATGAGAGGAGTGAACTGAAGAGGAGAAGCTGGGAATCTGAAGGGTCTGGAGTGATTCTGGATGAAGGAATGGTCTCTGATCTCGTCAGGTGTTCTCTAACCTCATCAGGCATTATAGGAGAACATTTAGGGCTGTTAAACTGGCACATGGAGGTTTCAAAAAGTATTGAATATAAGGGGGCTATTAAATGTGGCCAATGTGTTCTTATTATCCAACGACAGTTTAGATTTTTGTGATTTTTTTTTAGATAAAAGTTCAAAAGGATTAATAATGCAGATACATTTTCACAGCCTTCTTTGATCAGATTTACCAAGGGTGCTCTTATTTTTGGGCTTGACAGTACATGCATCACTGTTAATGTTATTATTAAATAACTAGGCCTATTATAACATTGCATTCAGGTAGAGAGCAAAAAAATGACAATATAATCTGTACATTATTTATTTTGTATTGCTTCTTTGTATTTGCCTCTCTCAAAACTATTTTTCTTCAGGAAATTTTCTATTCTTCTTATTCGCATTTATTTTACATTAGGCTATAGGATAAAACACAGGCGGTGTTGGTTTGTCCTATTGGTGATTAATGTAAAATAAAAGCTAAAAAGAAGTCTATTTTGTGTGTGTAGATCATGGTCTCATATACAGTACTATGAAAAATAAAGTTTAAAGTTTTGGATAGCGAAGGCATGTGCAAGGATTATAAATCTGTGGGTTTGGATTCAAAAACTGAAGGTATCTGTAAGCATTGACTGGAAAGTCATGGGTAAGGTTTATTGATCCATTTGCATGACTTGCTAAACTGAGGGAAGCGTTTAAGAATGAGCAAGAATGGTTTATAAACTGAAGGGATGAACTGCAAAACCAGTCAACAGAGATAGTTTTTCCTTCTACAGGTGACTTCCTGGGCTCTTTATAAACCTCAAGGTGTGCTTTCTCTCCACACTTCTCTCCAGTGGGAGTTATTTCATGATTCCTCATGTGTTACCTTCAGTGAAACGTCTTCACACTGATAATATAGAGCAGTTCTCTCATATGTGAAAGGCTGCTTCACTTCTAAAACTCATTCCACAGTGAATTCAACTGATTTCTCTCCACTGTGTGTTTTCATGTGCCGGTTAAGGCACCCTTTCTGGCGGAAACTGTTTCCACACTGGTGGCAGATGAAAGGCTTCTCTCCAGTGTGGATTCTGATGTGGTCTATAACGTGTCCTTTCTGAATGAAACCATTGCCACAGTGAGGGCATATGTAGGGTTTCTCTCGAGTGTGATTCCTCAGGTGGTATTCAAACTTTGCTTTATGGACAAAACTCTTTCTACAGTGAGGGCATGTGTAGGGATTCTCATTGTGCATTCTCGTGTGGTAATCAAGGGTGCGTTTTCGGCTAAAACCCTTTCCACACTGATGGCAAGTGAAAGTGTTTATTCCAGTGTGTGCTCGCATGTGGTCCTCAAGGTGTACTATTCGTTTGAATCTTTTTCCACAGTGCTGGCAGGCAAAAGGCCTTTCTTCTGTATGAATGAACATGTGTAGTTTAAGGTTTCCGTGTTGATGAAAGCTCTTTCCACACTCGGGGCATGTGTAAGACTTCTCCTCAGTGTGTATTCTCATGTGCCTGTTAATGCTTCCTTTATGATTGAAACGCTTTCCACAATATTGGCAGGAGAAATATCTTAAGTTTACTGTCTTTTGAGCCACTTCCTCCATGGAGGTTGTTTCAGTCTGTGAACAGCTAAAAGATTTTTCCTCAGGTTTGAAATCATGGTGATTTGAGTGTTGATCTTCCTCTTTGATTTCATTCAGTACTTCATTCTCTTCTTTCACTGTCATCGGGTCTAAGGCAAGGAAACACAGATAAAAGTTAACTCCTGCTTAAAGGCACAAAGCAGCAGACATCAAAACCAACATACAGCTAGATCCTATACCTATTAAGCTCATAGACGGAGTGTGTGTGGTAGTGTTGGGTGATATTATCGTGCATGTGTGGAGAAAGAGAGAGACTCTTTGTTTCTGTCGTAGCATAACTATTTGGTGTTTTAAACCGTGTAGGTGTGCAAGAGAGCTTATGGAATCACCAATAATCAAAAACTATACTTTAAAACATACTGATATACTAACGTTGAATATAAAGATACTGTATTTAAAACAGCTAGGTCATATATAGTCAGACAGATGTCATATTGCGTGTCCTGTGACAAATCTGCCGCACCGGCGCACAGAAGTTATCAGTCTATGATCTGCTAAATCAGTCAACGGTGAAAATGAATAGTAGATTTCATTTAAAGTCCACCACTTTAACACTAATATTGGACATAAATGAACATGTTTAATAAAAGTATTCAAAACAGGTAAGTTCCTATATTTGGAGTAAAGTTGAAGGACGAGTCTGACGCAGAGCTACAGAAACAAGAATGAGATGCGTTCTGACATAACTGTGGCATTACACTCAGTCAGTGAGGGCTCGTTTAAAATACTGCACATATACAGGCCATTCAGATTACTTGTTAAAGTGCAATGAAATATCTTATATCTGCAGACGATATACGTGTTTGAGGATGGAGGCTAAACTATGTATTTTGCATGAGATTAATAAGGCGGCGGTGGTTCTCCTGTAGTCCTTCTACGCCGTTACCACATATGGTGTGTTATAAGTGATCAGTCTTTAAGAGAAGGACTACGTGAGAACCACTATGGATAAGTTCGCTGTGCCATCTTGTAATTATTTTATCTTTACTTTATTTGTAATGCCAAGAAATATGTAATCTCTCATGAATGAGAAGAGCGCGTTGTCGTGTACCAGCCATTAAATGTGTGGGACACCAACTCCTCATTTCTATCTCATTCATTTCATTGATTTAATGAGTTATCAGAGTCAAAGAGTTACAACTTCTTAGTGTGTGTGTGTGTGTGTGTGTGTGTGTGTGAAATGCGGTGCTGAAGTGAAATAGCTGGGCAGTTTGATAGCCGAATTATAATAGGTCGCCTAATAAAAATAATAATAGCTATTATTATTATTAAATAAATTAATAGGAGAATGAGCCTAATATCGTCATGAATATTGATACTCAAATAATTAGTTTTTACAGCATTCCGCATTATATCCAATCACACATGACTCTGCTGAGTTAATGAATGCAATGTTCAGATGGGTCATCGCTGAAATCCCAGAGATGTGAGATGTCTGTTAATAGAGATGTGTTCTCAATTAACAGTAAAGTTGTGGCTTTAATTCCTTCAGAAACAATGACGTTACCAGATCTTTGTTGAGAAAGATAATGCTGCTCTTGAGTGATTAAGCTATTTAGTTGATAACATTGCTAGTCAAAGAGTTTGTTTCTGAGTGTCTGAGTGCGGCCGCACATGATCTGTGTGTGACGGAGTGTGTGTGTGTGTGTGTTAGATACAGTGAAGACAGAGCATTAGTTTAGAAATCGATTAATTGTTTTATTCTTTAAAAGTAGAAAGTGTGTTAATTTGTCCAATGATAACCTACCAGCAATGTTAAGATGACTTCTTAATATATTAGAATGAGTACATTACGATATAAATGTATTAGAACGAGTACATTGTTATTTATGGGTTTAAAACAGGATGCAAACAATCAGAATGTTGTATCTGGTGGGGAGTGTCCAATGTAAACATTAAACAGATGTTATTACCTGTATTGTACTGTGGGACAGTTAATGAGGCCCTTCACATTGCAGAGGTGAACAGCACACGTTGGATCTGTGTTAAAACTAGACTTAAATCTTGCCAGCGCTAATCTGAAGAGTGCAAACCTGTTTCTCAGAACACGTGCAAATACTTTGCTCTCTCTGAAGTATTGTGTTTGAATGGACAAATTCACACAAATTGTCAGAATGCCCGGTAAGTATCCTACAGCAGACAGAGCCGGCTGAACGTAGGTCTAACGTTTCTGTTTCAGTGCATTCTCTTAAAGTGACAGTCTTGAAATTGTGCTTTTATGGAGGAGTGAATGCTGGAAAGAGGGACTGAACGTGGTGAAATATTCTCTTTGTCTTGATTTCTGTATTTTCATAATCGTTGTAGGCTGAAATAGAAACTGCATTTAGATTAATTGCACAGCTCTATTTCTAAACATGCAGAACTCAATAAACAAGCCCTGAACTGTTTGGACCCTGAACTGAACTTGTGTTCAACATGTGTCTGTGTCTATATTTGTCTAATATCTGTCTGATCATGTGATCTCTTCAAAAACGTAATTCATTTCTGTGGAGCTGGACATTTTAAATCAGGATCTGATGAGTGAGATCAGCTTTGAGAATGAAACCAACCTGTTTGTTCCTCAGGATCTTCATGTTTGACTGTGAATGTTTCTTCAATCTTCATGTCTTCACTCTCTACTTTAATAAACACCATCTTTATAACGGTTTATCACAGCCTGGACCTCAGATGAGTTTTTCTGTGCGTTCAAGATAAGAATAATTAACAGACAGAACAATTAATCCAAAATAAATCTCTGAATGAGTCTGGATCAGCTCCCTAGATCAGTTGGAGCATCATTCCTGTCAACCAATCAGAATTGAGGGAAGTGACGCGACATACAGCCAAGTATGGTGACCCCTACTCAGAATTCGTTCTGTATTTAACCCATCCAAATCAGTATTTAATAATTGGTAAATTATATTTAAATATGACACTTTCAGCCGATTTGTGAAGATAGTCATTGCTCATGATGATGCATTGCATTTACACTGTTTCGAGCAGCAGGTGACGTCAGCGCGCGCTGATTCGAATCACTGAATCATTTGACTCGGAGATTCGAACAGCTCTGTTTCTCCATTACTGCTTACCAGTGAGCGAATTCGTTTCTACAATCAACGGATTCATGATTTAGAGAGTGAAATGAGACGCATATCTTATGTTACTCGTGCGCAGGAGCGCTACTGCTGACGTTAAAAACAATGCCCATTAAAGTAACTAGATGAAGCATTACAGCGTTATAGTATGTATAATGACACCATTTACATAGCCTTTAAAAGCTATATAACTGCACGGTGGGTTTGTTTGAATGAAACGCTTTAAATGCTTAAAAACACCAACCTTTCTTCAACCGAATCACAACAGAAGTAGGAGCGTGGCGCGCGGGCTTATGACGTCACACATCTCAAGACAAGATAAAAGTCCTGGGACGTGTTCCAAACAGAAGGTTATTTGACAAACACTACACGGGTGTGTTTGAGGATAAGCGAGCGGACACCCTCAGCACTCGGTTAAAAATCAGAGGAAACTTCCAGAAACTTCTGTGGGCGTGACAGTGCACATTATATATTATTATGGGATATAGCCTATTTTATTTCATATATATATATATATATATATATATATATATATATATATATATATATATATATATATATATATAATGTTAAATTATGTTTAATTTATTTTAATTTATTATTTTATATATATTTATGTATTACATTTTCATATTATCATCATGTCACACATGGATCTGCATTTTCTATAGTGTATAAATTATAAATCAAAATACATATCTGACATGAATTAATATATAAGCATCAAACAAACAATAAGGCCGGGTTCACACCGCAAGTTGCAGCAGAGCAGAAGCAGCGTGTTAGCAGCAGGTAGGCAGAGCAGAAGCAGCGCGCGCCTATTTTGCTTTCACACCGGCAGCGGAGGCAGCGCGCAACTGAACAGCAGATTTTGATCAGAGTGCTCTATAATGGGTACGTTCGCATTGCTTTATTTCCCATTTAAAATACATTTAAATAAAAAGACTAGGCAAGAAGCTTTTTTAATTAATAATTTAATTGTTACTTTTGTTGGATCTTTGTGTTGCTGTATTTGTTTACCGTGCAGTACGTGTTGTTGATAGAAGAAAGGCCATCGCGCTATATTTGTTATTAAGGAGACTAAAAAGACCCAGACTTTGGGTTCATCCCATTAACTGACGTAGGAGAGAACCTGGTGCATATTACCATCTTGTCACTGGGTTTGTTTGCAATCAAATTTACCAAAAAACACCCTGAAAACCAATTTAATAAACGGTTTTAAATTATGTGTATTGTAAATGGTTCACAGCCTTGACTTCCTGCTCATCTTGAAATCAGCATTTACTTGTTTATTATATATGCATGTATCACCTGCTTTTGTTATTTGTGTGCTTATGTGTAATTTAGAAATTGTAAATAAATGGTTCCAATTGAATCAATTTTTAATCAAATATTGAGTTGTTTGCTCGTGTGCCAGCGAAAGCGTCAAAAACACTATAAAATGAATTACCATCTGCAATAAGAGCCGCTGCAACTTCATCCCATGCTTTTTCCTTCTCCTGCAAGTCTTTATAAAGAACATTGTGTGGATCATAAAGAACTTGATATTTCTCAACTTCCACAATGAGACGAGTGTCGTCCATTATTGTCTTTCCAGGTGCACTCTGAAGACCACTGCCTGTGATATCACGTGCTGTTGTTTATGATTGTTAGCACGACATCCGTTCTTCTGCCAATACATAGGCCTAGTTAAAAGAATAGGACAACTAATAATAATAAATAAATCTCCAAGGCTAAGCTAGCAATATAAATTATTTAAAGTTAGGTAAGTACTTTAACAGATTTTGTAAAAAAAAAAAATATAAAAAATAAAATTATAATAAAAAATAGAAAAATATGTGGTTTTAAATATCATACATTTTTTATGTAATTTGCTAAGAACACAGTAGATATCATTAATGCAAATTTTCGTTTAAGTACATGTGTATTTTGGCCATGATCATGATCATTTTGGCCATGGTCACTTTATCTTCTATACATATTTTTTATATTAATTTCCTTTTCGTAACATACTCTAGTTCTTGTTAAAACACCCTAGATGTGCTTTTTTTTTGTGCAGTTAGAGCACTTCATATTTGTGAAATCATATTTATTTTGTCCATCAAAGGTGTACTTTCACTTTAACTGAGCGTCAGCAGCGCTGCAAAAATAGACCCAGCGCCGAAACGATCGCGGCACTGCTGCTTCTGCTCTGCTTCTGCAACGCTCTGCCGCGCAGCTTCTGCGTGCGGTGTGAACGCTCTCATCTGTTAACATGGGCACCGAAAAAAATACTCCCTGCTTCTGCTCTGCTGCAGCTTGCGGTATGAACCCGGCCTAATTCTTTTTCTTAAGGATTAAAGATTAAACGGAAAAAAAGATTACACAACCATCAATTAGGTGGCAATATGCACCAAAAGAGGAATAAAGAAACAGCATGGTGCACTTTTTCTTAGCATCAATTCCCAAAGTGACTTGTCGATTCGTAGCTCTTCTGAGAATGTCTTGAGTCTTAACCAGGAACATACTCTGAGTTTAATGAACTTAACACGTTTTTGGAAGCACATATCTCGAGTAAGCAAGGTTTGGGGTTAATCATCAGAGATGACTTTAAATGAATCCTGCTTTCTGGAATACACCCCTGGTTTTCTTCAGTAAACACAGCCGCTTTTTAAAGTGTAAGCGATGTTTATATACCTCATTCATTCACCCTGCAAAAATGCCTTTCTTACGGATTATTTTTGTCTGATTTCAAGTACAATTATCTAAAAATCTTAAGATGCGATTTCTATAGGCCTGGATGAAAAACGGTCTAAGATATTTAGTCTCGATTCTAGGGCTATTTTCATTCTAAGTGATTTTTACACAAAATATTTTACAATTCTAATAAATACATTAAATTGTCCTCCATTGGGCAAGAAAAATAATCTTAATGCGAATGGAAACTACAATAGACTATTTATAATTGATTAGCATATTGGCAGATCATTTGCAAAATAAGAAAAATGGACAAATTATTTGTTCCCTTTTTGTTTTGTTTTTGTAGCCACCACCACAGCTTTTAAATAAACACAAATTATTCACAATTCATTTGATCATCTTTATTTCCTAAAAACAAAAGTAAAAAAAAAATAGTAAGTTATTCATTTTACTTTAGTAGTTTTAATCAATAAACTTCCAATACTTGACCATCTCCATTGTGCTCAAAAGCTGCAGTCATTGAAATAGACACTGAATTATATTTAATGTCAAATGTTTAAGTAATTTAGTCTATATACCCATGAACCGTTCATGCTTAAAGCTCTATTTTTTGCCACAGGTTACCATTCAAATTAATAATAGTTCAATAAAATTACAGTTTTCTCCTCCCCTGGACTTCAGGGAAGCCCAGAGGTATTACTCTTATAGTGATAACGTTAGTTTTATTTAAAGGGTAAGTTCAACCAAATATTAAAATTATGTCATAAATAACTCACCCTCATGTCGTTCCAAACCCGTAAGACCTCCGATTATCTTCTGAACACAGTTTAAGATATTTTAGATTTAGTCCGAGAGCTCTCAGTCCCTCCATTGAAGCTGTGTGTACGGTCTACTGTCCATGTCCAGAAAGGTAAGAAAAACATCATCAAAGTAGTCCATGTGACATCAGAGGGTCAGTTAGAATTTATTGAAGCATCGAAAATACATTTTGGTCCAAAAATAGCAAAAACTGTCTTCTCTTCCGCGTCTGTTGTGAGCACGTTGCAGTGGCTGCTGACGTCTTATCTTTGTTATTGGGCGCGCCAGAAAACATGCTAAGCATTTATTTATCCATTTGTTTTATTATTTAGCCAAGAGCATGAAGATACAATGATGCTAATTGCATGAATTAATTTGTTATCTTATCCTCTAAACAGAACACTTTTTTTTAAAAGTATCGGTTCAGGCACAGTTTACACACGGCACGTTTTTAGAAATATCAATTTGGCAAAGGTATCGTAAAAGACCCAATTGATATCCAACCCTAGTTATAATTGACATTTTCTGAGTGATAAACTTCTACCTCGGTTTATGCTTTATAGGGAACCCTTTTACATTATAACGTTTTACATTTCAACTTTACCCAATACTACGTATTTACTATTTATTTAATTTTGAAAGAAAATGTATGCAAACATTTAAATTGCACATAATACAGTTTTTAAATGACCTTATAAATAATGAAATTTGGAGTAGCCTATATACTCAACACGTGCAAACGCGTGCAATGGACAAAAAAATACATTTTAGTTATTAATAAACTGTCTGATTGTGAGAGAGGTCTTCCAGGCCCTTTTGAAATCTCTGAAAAATTAGTTTCTCTCCCTGCCAAAAAACAATGAGTAGCTCACGATAATGCAAGATTTTTGAGGCTGTGGAATCTTCCCAATTGTTTGGTGTGTGTGGATAGAAAGCATATAGTAAAAAAACATACGTGTACCATTACACCCCAACCGTAAACTGAAGTTATGCCTCTGAATTTCTTAGATGTGCTTTATTTTTATTTTTTTTATAAATTATCTTATGCCATGTTGTCCTTTTTCTCTGTAGTGTTGTGCCCTGTGTATTGGAATAGGAAATAACCCAAAAAAAGGTTTCAAAAGTGTTAATAACACACCTGTACTGATCATCAGTAAATACAATCTAATCCATATTCAAAGAGGAGACAAATGGAAAACTGCAGTCATCACACCTTTGGGGCACTACGAATATCTGGTTATGCTGTATGGCCTTTCAAACTCACCATCCATCTTCCAAAACTTCATGAATTAAATCTTCTGGGATATCCCTGCTAGGGTTGTGTTGAGAGACGATAGAATCGTGTGTCGACCATAGCCAGAGATACCGAGGAAAGCAGACGTCTCGGCCTATAGTCATGATGATATTAGGCTCATTCTCCAACTAATGTATTAAGTTATAATAAGACAGACAGAGAACAAGGAAAGAAAAAAAGCATAGAAGAATGCAATGAGGTAGAACAGGTGTTGAGGCGAAGGAGATTGAGATTGAGAGCAGACCAGTGCAGCAAAAAAGGCTACTGCAGCACCAGTCAACAGTCTGTTCACATCTCCAAAGAGCCCCGAGTCTGATCACCAAGTAGATTACCAAGAACCATGTCCTTCAAGGTTAGAATAGTAAAAAGATACGTAAAGTCTGCACAATATTTACATTAAAAGCAGAAGGTGATATTGAGTTGCACCATACAAGCAAATATAGGCAGTGGAATGAGGTTTAGGGATGTGCATTCCAGAATAGACATGGTACAGTGAAATCTAACCAAGTTACTCCTAAAGAGAGTAATTTTGTGTAATGTTTACATTTCAGATAACGTAGAGAGGGAATGAAATGGTCAAAACAAAACAAAAAAAATAAAAATTCTTGGTCGAATACCTCGAGATAATCATTTCATATTCTCTGCTTTGCCACCTGTGACCTTTTTGGGTGGTCAGTCCAAGTCTGGCAGACGTGTCTGTGTAAGACACACGAGAATCTTACCTTCATAGTGAATAAGTATGTAAAATAAATTGTGTGTGACTCACAAAGAAAAGTGTGCATGTATGATGAGTGTGAGAGATGCAAACTCACCAACTTTCCAATGAAGGCCCCTTACACACCAGAAACCATGGTCTCCTACGTTCAGTGGGGAATGGAGGAGCGACAAATGTCTGAATGTCCAATTTGGGGGGGTCACAGCAACAGGCCATCTTGCATTCAGGTGTGCTATACACAGCGCCAAATGCCACACCCACCTGTTTCTGTACAGCGACTTCCTCAGGGAAAAAAGGATCAGCTGCAATATGAGGATCTTAGGCCAGTGCTGACATACATCAAGCAGGAGCATCCTACTGTGAAGGTGATGCATTTTTTGAGTGATGGACCCTGTTCACAAAACCGGCAACTTTTTCCTCTTCTGCGCAGAATTTCACAAATGGGGTTTCACACAAGGCACATGGAACTACTCGAGGTTATGGGAAGGGGGCTCCTGAAGGAGTAGGAGGTGCACTGAAGGGACAAGCTGATGGCCTTGTCATCAAAGGCCATGACATCATTGACGCTAGGTCTCTGTACTCAGCGCTGATCAGAGCACACACCTCCATCAAGCTGTTCTATGTGGATGAGGATGATATAGAACAGGCAGTGCAGGCTATGCCTCAGAACATCCCAACAGTTCCCTCAACCATGCACCTTCATCAAGTTGTGACCTAACAAAGAGGTGTCCTTATCTGCCATGAGGCTTCAGTGCCAGTGCCCTGGATCTCAGGCCTTCACGCGGCCCTCGTGGAAACGTGATTGGGCAAGTTTGGAGAAGCAAACAATTGGAGGAGAATGTGGAAAAAGGGAGTGAAGGTGAGGTGGAAGAGAATGTGGAACAGAGAGGTGAAGAGGAGAGGGCTGAGACAAGTCATTACTCAAAAGATCCATCTGACTGGCCCCAACCACAGCAGATTGGGGACTCATTTGGGAAGTGTATGGTTGAGAATGGCCCCCAGAAATGTCCTGATGGACCATATCCAAAATCAGACAAGAGTAGAAGGAGTTTTTCCAAAGCTTACTGTTTTCGTTCAATGTCCAATGGAGAAAAAGTGCAGCTGAATTTGGTTACTGTACTCAAAAAGCACAAATAAAGTGTATTGTTTTGCATGTAGGCTTTTTGGCAGAGCTAGAGTTGTTGACACATGTCTTACGGGGTACAATAACTGGCAATGTCTTTCAAAAATTCTGCACCACCATGAAACCAGTGGTGATCACATAAATGCTTATCTGTTGTGGAAAGAATTAGCATCAAGCTTACGCCTTGGTAAAACTATTGACAACATTGCAAAGATCCATAGATGCTGAAAATGCACACTACAGAAGTGTGTTAACGAGAGTGATTGACTGCATACTATTCCTTGCAGAAAGGACCTTGCCACTAAGGGGGAAGAATGCTAAGTTAGGAGATCCTAAAAATGGAAATTTCCTGGGTGTCCTTGAGGTCATAGCACAATATGATGTCACACTAGCAGAGCATCTTAGGAAGGTAGCTTCTAAAGAAACCACAGGATATCTTTCATGGTGCACTCAAAATGAAATTTTAGATTCAATTTCAGAATGTGTACTTGGTCAATTTGTTCCCAGGTCAAAGCCTCCAAGTACTTTGCAGTGGAGTTGGATTGCACACCTGACATTTCAAAGCAGGAAAAGGCCTCCATAATAATCCGGTATGTTCATACAGACGACAAAAAGAATGCCACCTTCAATAAGTCTTTTGTTAGCTTCACAGTCATGAAAAACACAACTGGTAAAGGCCTCACAGAAACACGGACTGGGGTGCTGGATAACCTGGGGTTGGAGTTGGCTAAATGTAGGAGCAGAGCTATGACAATGGCTCAAATATGAGGGGTATACACAAGGGTGTGCAAGCATTGGTGCAGTAGAAGTGTCCAGAGGCACTATTTATGTCCTGCTGTAACCACAGTCTGATTCTTCGGTTATGTGATGCTGCGTCATCAAACAGAATGTGTCTAACCTTTTTTGGCTCTCTCCAAAGACTTGTTGTTACGTAAAATAGCTACTGATGCAAGTTGCAAGTAAAAGATCTTTTATTTGAGAGAACAGTAGAGGTCTTTCCGTTGCAGCCAGCAGGAGAGTGGTGACGCAGGGACTTCGATGGGCAATCCAAGTGTGATGAGTGATGACATTGTGAAGAATTCCCCAGAGTGGTGAATGATGAATCAAGTGTAGAATTCACAAAGAGACTGGAACAGGTACAGCTTGACATGACAAACTAAAAGTAGCCGAAGGAATAAACAAGGAGAATTAAACAAGAAACAACACAGGGAAACTCCAACAACAATCTGACAAATATGAGACGAAAGACAGGGCATTAAATAGGCTGGAGAAATTACATGCAGCTGCCGCTGATCACTGATGATCAGCGTTAACGCCCACATCAACAATAAGTGTAACGAACCACCCAAACACACACAAACAAACAAGACTAGGATGAGACAGCGGATCACCAACCGTGACAGTATCTTCTCCCTTAGGAATCCCTACTGGCGTTCCCAGACGATCCTACCTGTCGATTGTAATCATCGATAAGGGAGTGATCCAGGATGTCCCTAGCAGGTACCCAACATCTCTCCTCCAGACCGTAACCTTTCCAGTCCACCAGGTACTGGAATCCACGTCCCCTCCGTCTCGAGTCCAAAATACAGTTGACCAAATATGGTAAATGGTAAATGGACTGCATTTATATAGCGCTTTCAACAGACCACATGGCCATCCAAAGCGCTTTACAATTTGCCTCACATTCACCCATTCACACACACCGACTGCGGTGTCTGCCATTCAAGGCGCCATAAAGCTCGTCAGGAGCAGCTGGGGTTAGGTGTCTTGCTCAAGGACACCTCGACACTTTATCAGGTGGAGCCGGGGGATTGAACCACCAACCTTCCGGTTTGTAGACAACCTACATGAACCACTGAGCCACTGCCGCCCCATGTTGGTGCCGCCAATATGTCGGTTCCCCATCCATGAATTGCGGCGGTGTGGGAACTGGAGCCGGCGAATTAATATTTGAATGAAACACGGGTTTCATCTTTAATACATGGAAGCCAGGATGAATGCTCTAACTACACCAGAGTAGTTTTTGGTAGAAATGCCACACTTTTTGACCCCCGACGTATACGGGAGGCTTCAACCAGTGGTGATTGGTCTGAATCTTGGTGTGTGCTCCCACCTGAAGAAAAGTCTCACTGGCTGAACTCCAAGTGTGGCGGCAGCTCTGGATGAAGTTGTGGACGAAGGGGCCCGCGACTTCGGATTCCAGACTCGGAAAAATAGGTGGCTGGTAACTTAAACTACATTCAAATGGAGAAAGGCCCGTGGATGACACTGGTAATGAGTTATAAGCGTACTCAACCATAGAGAGTTGCTGACTCCAGGAGGAAGGATTCTTGGATACCAAACATCGCAAAACTCTCTCCAAATTTTGGTTGGCTCTCTTGGTTTGGCCATTGTTTTGGGGATGGAACCTTAAAGATAGACTGTCATGTGCACCCAGTATCAAAACTCCTGCCAAAATTTGGACACAAATTGGGGTCCCCTGATGGAAACCACATCCATCGGGAAGCCATGTAGCCGAAAGACATGACATACGACAGTTACCACTGTCTCCTTGGCAGATAGTAATTTGGGCAAGGAAATAAAATGAGCCGCCTTCGATCATGGTTATATCTCTCTATTAGTTCTATTGGATCTTAGTGCTGCATTTGACATAATTGACCACAACATTCTTTTGCATAGACTTGAACACTTTGTTGGCATAAATGGAAGTGCATTAGCATGGCTTAAATCGTACTTATATGACCGCCATCAATTCGTAGCAGTGAATGAAGAGGTATCATATCGATCACAAGTGCAGTATGGAGTACCTCAAGGCTCAGTACTAGAGCCGCTACTCTTGACGCTTTATATGTTACTCTTTGGAGATATCATCAGGAAACATGGTGTTAGCTTTCACAGCTATGCTAATGATACCCAGCTCTATATTTCTTCGTTGCCTGGTGAAACAAACCAATTTGAAAAACTAATGGAATGCATAGTCGATATAAAAAACTAGATGATGAGTAATTTCTTACTGCTAAATTCTGAAAAAAAAACCAGAGGTGTTAATTATAGGACCTAAAAACCCTGCATTTAACAATGTAGAACGCTGTCTAAGACTTGATGGCTCTGTCAATTCTTTGTAACCAGTTAGGAACCTAAGTGTGGTCTTTGATAGCAATCTTTCCTTAGAAAACCATGTTTTTAGCATTTGTAAAACTGCATTTTTCCATATCAAAAATGAATCGAAATGACGGCCTATGTTCTCAATGTCAAATGCAGAAATTTTAATCCATGAATTTATGACCTTAATGTTAGATTATTGTAATGCTTTATTGGGTGGATGTTCTCCACACTTGGTAAACAAACTCCAGTCAGTCCAAAATGCAGCAGCAAGGGTTCTTACTAGAACCAGGAAGTATGGCCATATTAGCCCGGTCCTGTCAACACTGCACTGGCTCCCTATCAAACACTGTATAGATTTTAAAATCTTGATTATTACTTATAAAGCCCTGAATGGTTTAGCACCTCAGTGTTTGAACAAGCTCGTTACATTATAGTCCTCCACGCCCGCTGCATTCTCAAATCTCTGGCAATTTGATAATACCTAGAATATCAAAATCAACTGCGGGCCGCAGATCCTTTTCCTGTTTGGCGCCTAAACTCTGGAATAACCTACCTAACAATGTTCGGGATGCAGACACATTCTGCATCGTCGTGGCCTAATGGTTAGAGGGTTGGACTTCCAATCGAAGGGTTGTGAGTTCTAGTCTCGGGCCGGACGGAATTGTGGGTGGGGGTAGTGCATGTACAGTTCTCTCTCCACCTTCAATACCACGACTTAGGAGCCCTTGAGCAAGGCATTGAACCCCAGACTGCTCCCCGGGCGCCGCAGCATAAATGGCTGCCCACTGCTCCGGGTGTGTGTGTTCACTGTTCTGTGTGTGTGCATTTCGGATGGGTTAAATGCAGAGCACAAATTCTGAGTATGGGTCACCATACTTGGCTGAATGTCACTTCACTTTTTTTTTTTTTTTTATTCTTGCAGTTTAAATCTAGATTAAAAACCCATCTCTTTAACCTGGCTTACACATAACAGACTAATATGCTTTTAATATCCAAATCAGTTAAAGGATTTTTAGGCTATATTAATTAGGTAAACCGGAACCGGAAACACTTCCCATAACACCCGGTGTACTTGCTACATCATTAGAAGAATGGCATCTACGCTAATATTTGTCTGTTTCTCTCTTGTTCCGAGGTCACCGTGGCCACCAAATCCAGTCTGTATCCAGATCAGAGGGTCACTGCAGTCACCCGGATCCAGTACGTATCCAGACCAGATGGTGGATCAGCACCTAGAAAGGACCTCTACTGCCCTGAAAGACAGCGGAGACCAGGACAACTAGAGCCCAGATACAGATCCCCTGTAAAGACCTTGTCTCAGAGGACCACCAGGACAAGACCACAGGAAACAGATGATTCTTCTGCACAATCTGACTTTTCTGCAACCTTAGGTGAAGCTGTGCACTTGTCATGGCATCATCCTATGCAATGTGGTGAATTATTAATTGCTCATAGGCTATTTTAGTAATTTAAATAACATTGGTTATCTTAATATATTGATTAATGACATTGTATTATAATAGCCTATTACACCATTCAAATATATATTTACTTCATTCTAATTTTTGTTGTCAGTGCAGGATTGTTTAGCTTCTTAACTAATTGTTATGAAAAGTGTAGCCTGCATAAAAAAGTCTTGATCATAAAACAACAGGACAAAAATATAGTTGATGACTAGACATAATCGTTTCATGTCACTTAGACACTTCTTTGTGGAGACAGTAGCACTTCTTTAGCCATATAAAAACAGCTGGTATATGCGTGGGTAAAATTTACACGCTGGCACGTTTACGTATACAGCGACCTCTGGCTGTTCTAGTGTTAAGTGCTATATAAATAAAGGTGACTTAACTTGACTATTTGGTGCAAAAAGATATTTTTTAAAATTTGAGTTATTTTATTTCTGCTGAACTTTAGCAACTGTATTAAAGTTATTATTATAATATTACCTATAAAATAATAAATATATGACCTATTAATGGTCAGTGTTGTGGGTAATGAGTTATTTGAGTAATTCAACAAAAATTGTGAAACTTGTGTTAAAATCGTTTCTAGTGAATTGTTGTCCTTCTGGAAACTATGTTCATTTACTTTACATGTACTCAATGCTTGGTAGGGGCTCCTTTGCTTTAATTACTGCTTCAAGGCAAGGAGGTGATCAGCACTGCTGAGTGAGTTTGCTTGGTGAGGCCTACCTGGAGCCCTGGGCTGTGCTGGTCTGATTTAGGCCAGTGCTGAACTGACTTGGGTCTGTGCTGAAGGTCTGGGCTGTGCTGGTTTATGAGTATAACTGGTCTACACTGCTTCTCGTACTCTGGACGCTATATCACAACAAGTTATCATTAGCATAATTGGAAACAGATTATGAAAATAAACAGCTTGCTGGTGGCTGACAGGTCAACAGCCAACATTTACCCTTACAGATGGGATATTATGTAATTTCCTTTAGTTACCTTCCAAAATAGTCAGTCTTGTATTATGCATCATTAAACTACCATGGTCCACATAATCTAACTAGCTAACTAAGTTCTTACTTGGTATCATAAAACATAAGAAAACATCACCAATTAGTCTTGCTTTTGTAGCACTTTAAAACGCATTTGCAGAGCTGCTAGTGTTTTCAACAATCTGTGTGTTTTTTATTTAATGCTCTGCACCACAATGGTTTACACTCTCATCGCCATACAATTAAATTATATATCAAATTGCTTTGGATAAAAGCCTATTCTAAATGAATAAATGTAACTGTATTCTTGATAAGAACTTTTCAACGAAATATTGATAGCCAAGTCAGCCGTTTGTGTGCATACTTGAATAACCTCATAATGTTTAATTAATTCCTAAAAATCAGTGAGTAATTCCTTTTATTTTGTTGGTGGATTAAAATAAATAAAACGGCCACTAACAATTTTTATCACAAATGTTGCATTTAATTAATACATAACAGACTATGTTTGATGCAAATACTCACCACTCGTTTTTTTATCGTGACCTTACCAGGCTCACGTGAAAAAAAAGTGGACCTGTACCTAACTGTTCTAAGAACTGTTTGGCCCGATTGTGGACCAGCATTAATTAGATTGCGTACAGCATTGAGTTTGTCTGTGGCTTGTCTAACAGGCTAACTTTAACTAATTCAAACAACAAACAGGCACCGTCTTTGATTTTCTGATTCATGCATGCTTCTTTATCAAGCTAGAACATTATTAACTTAAGCAGTCCTGTGCTGCTTGAGTATATCTGGCGATATATGAAACCATCTGGAAAAGGCATACATATATTTAAATAACGACAGCAGAAGAGTCTAATTCCCAGTAGTGTTCAGCACACTATTTAAATTTCAAAATCATGCTGTGTGAAAAGTGTTCTGACTGACAACTGCATCAGCGATGACCGACAGGCAATAAGAGAGCAAGATACAGAGCAGCGGGGAGTTCGGGGAGGAGTTATACACCACATTATCAGCAGAGGTGGGTAGTAACGAGTTACATTTACTTCGTTACATTTACTTGAGTAATTTTTCGGGGTAACGAATACTTTTCGGAGTATATTTAAAGATGGGTACTTTATACTCTTACTTGAGTAAATTTTTTGGGAAAAATCTGTACTTTTACTTCGTTACTGTGGGCGACGCCCCTCTCGTTACTTTATCTTAATGCAATAAATGCTTCAGTTTATTCCAAACGCGCCGTCTACTTTTCTCTGGACAATGAGCGATGCCCATTCGCGAATGATTCATTCTTTTGAGTCAATTCTGTTCAAAGGCTTGATCAAACCAATTGGCAAACGAGTGAATTGGTTCATGAATCAGTTTGACTGAGTCGTTCAGTTCCATGCTGCACGCGCTGAGCTCTGAAGCGGTTCACTCAGAGTTGTAACGTTTAAGAATATTAGCAGCGTTGAAAACGTTGCTATGGAACTGCACTGAATTGAAAGCTAATCTGCAAAGGCTATTCTTTGCTTGCGATGGAGATCCTTATTAGATGAACGCGTGTGCTGTCTACTGTTTAACAGGTAATAACTTGGGCTACATTCGATTACAGTACACGATACCACTGTGACATTAGTTTGTTGTACGTGTGTGGCTTATAACAGGTTGAATGCAGCTTCCAAAAGACAAAGAATAGCCGATTAAGATTTGATTAATTTTAATACAATCACACCAGTGCGAGTACGTTCAGCAAGTCATATCATCAGCTGCTAAATTCAGATCTGTGATCGCTTGCTGGCGCTGAGCCAGAGACAGACGCGTTTTTACAGCGCTGCGCATTAACCAATCACACACGGTTCTGTTGAGCTTTTGAATGCAATGGCCAATCAGAGGTGTTCCGATGAGTCATCGCTGAAATGCCGGTGCTTCCTTCACTCGCTCACTCACTGAATACCTCTTCCTGGCTAATTCTCTCGTCAGAAACATCAAAGTGCAGATGTGTGTACGAATCTATAATTAGTTTCAGTGATTTTAATGGGAGTTTCTGAGAGTGATTGAAATCTAGACTGTCAGTGAAAATTATGTTTAATAATGTAAATGTTATTTGCTCTCTTTCCGAACAATGAAAGATTAGTAGCAATATTTATATCACATTAACTTTCAATGTTAAATTCACATTTAAAATAAAGTCAGTCGTATTAAAAATATGTTATGGCATGACACCTATATTTGTTACTTAAATAAACAGACAGGGTTTTATAATAAATTACATAAATTGGATTAAAGGCTGATGAAATATATACATTTATACACACACACATACATTACATACATTTTTTGTCTATATATCTATATAAAAAAAGGCTCCGTATATATGACCCAAAGTAACTAGTAACTAACTACTTGAGTAGATTTTTTATCCGATACTCTTTTACTCTTACTCTAGTAACTATTCAAGACTAGAACTTTTACTTTTACTTGAGTAAATATTTCTAGAATTACTTTTACTTTTACTTGAGTAAAGTTTTTGGGTACTCTACCCACCTCTGATTATCAGCAAGCATGGCTTCATTTCAGAAAAAAGCTTTCTTCTCAGTCTATTTGGACCCAAGAAACAGAAGAATTTCTTTTTTTTTTGGAAGGAGCAGCCTTGTTTGAGGTTTCATCTGAACTATCCCAGTCTAACGTGAGAACTCCGGTCTTGCACGTGTGATATAGTTGTTTCCTTGTCACATCTTGCATGTGTTGGTTGTGAATTGAGTTTCGTCCCAGACAGTTGTCTGCGATTCTTCCTATTGTAAAGTGATGCAGTGTGAAACCTTCTGTCGACGATCCATCTAGTGTGAACATGGCAGTGACTGAATGCTGGCCAAGATAGTCATGCAGTGTGAAAAGAACAGCTACACGACTACTTTGAAAACCGTGCAGTCTGAACTCGGCTTAAGATTTACTTAGGTTTATTAACTCATAACATACAAGAGGTCATTGTACTATAAAAACATCCTGCAAGTTTCAACCTTTCAGTTTAATCTAAAAAGCCCCCTCCTCTTCACTCTGCTGACCCACGACTGCACACCGTCACACAGCTCCAACCTCTTCATTAAGTTTGCGGATGATACGACTGTGGTGGGTCTCATTAGCAACAAAGATGAGACAAACTACAGGAGCAAGATGAGCCGTCTGGCCGGGTGGTGCAGTGACAACAATCTCTCTCTGAACGTGGAGAAGATGAAGGAGATTGTTGTTGACTTCAGGAGAGCGCACACTCAGCACGTTCCTCTGACCATCAACGGTGCGACTGTGGAGAGAGTGAGTAGCACCAAGTTCCTGGGTGTGCACTTCACAGAGGACAACACCGGTCACAGGTGATCCCACCCACCCATCTCACAGCTTCTTCAGTCTGCTGCCATCAGGGAGGAGACTGCGGCGTCTCCAGGCCAGGACCAGCAGACTGAAGAACAGCTTCATTGATCAGGCTGTCAGGAAGCTGAACTCCCTCCTGACCTTGCCCCCCCCATCCCACTTCTGCCACTGAACTATGACACCCCCCCCCACCCCAGATCCCACATCCCCAGCTCATTCCACCCCCCACCACTAATATACGATGACATGCACCAGTCACTTTGTGCAGCATTGGTCTGCTCACTACCTCATTCAGCATGGAACTGACGTCATTCCACTACCTCATCAGTTAGTTTAAATAAAACAACTGTTCTTGAGCCCTTTGTCACTTTAATCAGACAAAATTTGTTGCACTAAAAATCTTTTTATCTGCAGTTCACTTCTCTGATTTGCTCTCTGTTTGCCATGTGCCTTGCACTGCTTTACTTAGAATTTTATTATATGTCTTTTTTTACATTCTCTTACTGTATAGCTGTATCTTATATTTGATCTAGATTTTCAGGCTCTACTGTTAATGTTATCTGTGTGCACTGGGGGTCTGACAGTAACGCAGTTTCGATTCTCTGTATGTCTGTACTGTACATGTGGAAGAATTGACAATAAAGCAGATTTGACTTGAAAAACAGCTTAAATTGAAGGCAGTTTTTCAAAACAACAGCTTTTAGATGTTCTACTATATGAAGTAATATATTATGATAGTTGTGAATTAGCTTAGCACAGAGCTGTCCAGACTTGGTCTTACTAGGCATATTAGAAAGTCCAGATGTGTTTTGGGGCAGGTTGGAGCTAAACTCTACTGGACAGTGGCCCTCCATCACCAAGTTTAGACATTTTGAAAATACACAATGTGTTTTAAATTACAATTATGCATTAACGCAGTGATCCTTAAATCTGGCTTGCGAGATCCACTTTCCTGCAGAGTTTAGCTGTAACCCTAATCAAACACACTTCAGTTTGCCAGTCAGTATCTTCAGGATCATTAGAAAATCTAAACTCTGCAAGTAAGCAGATCTCCAAGCCAGATTTGAGGATCAATGCACTAACCTTACATACTTGTCAAAGTCAGACATCACTGTTTCCCCTACACTAGCTAAAGGTGGTCTGGATTTAGGATTAAGAACTGGCATTCTACAGAGGGTTTTAGCTTCGAGGCTGTGTCTCATGTTCTTCTTTAGTATTAAGTCAAGCAATTATCAAGTATTTTTCAACAATTAAACTGCTAATGCAGGACATAGTTTAAACATTACTAAATCCAAATCTATATCTCACCAACATGACCTCCATGCAAGCAAACATACTTACCTCTGAATAACAAAATCATGGTTAGCACACCCATAGTTATCAATAAAAATGTAGGATCAGTTTTAAATTGTTGTTAATAGACAACCCCCAATTGTAACTGTATCCTATTTTAGTGTTGAGGAAGAATTAATTATGAGAAAAGTAAAAAAGTAAAGAAGACAAGCTTACACAAATGTTCCAAGCAAAATTGTGGCATGTGTTTACAATTCTCAACATAAAAGAATGGAGAAAAAAAGAGAGCAAGACCCACTCACATACATGATATGCACAACAACATGTACAGTTTCAATCATAAACATTAAATAATGTTGTTTTTAAAGTTTTCCTTTAAGTTTTCTATACAAAATTAAGCCTTTGGGAGCTCTATAATAAACCCTGACTTGCTTCAGCAGTGATGCATAAACCCCACCCATGAAGGTATTCACAAGGTGATCTGCATTCATGGGAAAAACAAAGGAGCTTCCACAAAACCTGAGAGAGATCATTTCATCACACCTGTAAAGGCCTTGGGTATAATAAGATTTCCCAAAAACTTACATTACAAGAGACACCATCAGGAGCATAACGAAGTTTAAGGCTTATGGAACAGAGGCAAACATGCCTGGCCATGGAAGAAAACCTAACATTACATCAAGGGCACATAACAAGTTATGGTGCTTTTCCACTGCATGGTACAGCTCACTGAACAGCTGGATTTAAATCAGCACAGACAGCAAAGGATCGAATGCAACTGTTTTGAATGAACGCACCTTTTTTAACAACCAAAAAATGGCTGTTTCGGTGTCTGTTGAGGAAGTACAGACTTTCCTCTTGTTGACAGCAGAGGAGCAGATCCATCGAGAACTTGATGGGGGTTATTTTTTCGCAATGACGCAAGTAATCCCACGCACTCTAAGGTGTTACTAAACTGCAGTGGAAATGCAAACTGAGCCAAGATGTACCACACAGTGGAAAAGCGGCATTAGTCAGGATAACCAAGAAAAACCTGTGTGACTGCGAGACTCCTACCGCATGACCTAATGAAGCCTGGAACAAGACCTTCAGGAGCAACTATAAGACATGCACTGAATAAACAAGGACTTCATTGCTGGACTCCAAGACGCACTCCACTCTTGACCACAAGGAACATCAAAATTCCACTAGAACATGCCAGGAGGAATTTGAATAAAGCCGCGTTTCCACCGAAATTACCCGGAACATTTGTACCAGGAACTTTTTTTCCCCCCAGACCTGTTGCTTTCTGCGTTTCCACCGCGGTGTAAAGTACCGGGAAGATTAGGCAAATAGACTGGTGACGTAGGTCTGTGCGCGTTTCTCAATACAAAGTACCGCTGATTTAAAAAAATAAATACAAAAAAAATACTGATTTTGGACGTGCATCATCGGTAGTTAGTTCAGACTTTGTGCATTCGACTGGGGAGTGTGATGTCAGCGACGACGCGAATACTGTATATTACCTCTGTATATTTACAATAAAACGAAATAGGATATCAAATACCACTGCCTCCTTTGGTTTTCATTTAAGCATAATAACAGCTGCAGAAATGTACTTAGTTCAGGGATATGTGTATATGCAGCCATTACAATGAAACGAATATTATATAGATTCGCCTTTTTATTTTCATTTTAACATATAGATAAATTGAATACAGACCAAAAAAAACCTGTTAGATTTACCCCGCAGCTGAATTATATGTTATGTTTAACCACTAAAGACACATCAGAGCCAGCGGCACACATCAGAAGATCTATCCCAGGAGAGGCTGCTTCTCGGCGGATACATGAGGACTGAGCTCCCGCTGATCGAGTGGAGCTCACCGTCTACGAGATCGGCGAAACACATTTTTAAATAGGCGCTGTCTTTGTAAATAAACCACAGATTTGAGTTTTAAACAACTACATTCTCGCCTGAAATACTTTTAAAATTACATTTCATGACACAATAACAGTAATATTTTGAAAATGTTGATCCGAATAAATGGTGGTTAAACTCAACCAATGCTGCGTGAACTCAACCAATCAGGATGTTTAGCGCCAAAGTCCCGCCCCCGAAAGTTCCTGAACTTTGAAAAAGTACCACCTCGCCAGCAGGGACTTTCTGAGGGGCATTTTTTTACCCGGAACTTTATTTAGTTCCTGGTTCCTGCGGTGGAAACACACCAAGTACCAGCCCAAAGTCCCTAGTTCCTGTGGTGGAAACACGGCTTAAGACTTTAGAGTTTTGGTTGGACATAAACCAGCAGTATTTCTGGCATGTAATTGTTTTCATGATTGTTCATCGATATCACTATAATGTATTTTGAGTTGAGGGGGTTGAATATTTCTGATTGCACCTGTAAATACATAGTATGGTGATCAAAATATAAAACAACAACATATAACATTGTGCCCTGAATGTAAAAATATGTTCATATTCATTCTTGTTTATCTTTTTACCCTGGCCATTGCAACATTTTTTTTGTTCATTTTGTGAAACCACATTTTTAAATATAAATAACTAACAATGTGTATTTTTAAGAGTAAAGACAAAACAAATAATACAAATATGGTCTCACATTTCTCACATCTTATATTGTTTTCCTCCAAAATGAATGCACAACTGATTACTGAAATTGCTCTTTTTTTGTAGCACTCCACATTTCAGGGCCGTTTGATTTAACTCTTCACACTAAAGATGTGAAATTCTTTCTTTATCGTCTCATTTAAGACTTCTGTCAGATGAGAGTTACTACATGACTCCAGAGTGGTAGGAGTTTCAGACAGGAAACAGTTTGATGACATTCTCTCTTAAGTGAATCCTCAAGGAGTTAGCATCTATCTGAAACTCCACACTAATCACATATAAATGGCTTCTTATTGTTCTGAGCATTCATTAGCAAGATATGGATTTATTTTCAAACTTAACTTCTGCCGAAAGTTCCACACTGTTGGTAGGTAAAAGGGTCTCTTCAGTATGATTTCTCATCTGAACTTCAGTGTGAATTTTCATGTGTCTGTTGAGAATCTCTTTTTGAGTGAAGCCCTTTCCACACTGTTTGCAGATGAAAGGCTTCTCTCCAGTATGAATTTGTGTGTGGTAATTAAGGTTTCTTTTTCGGGTGAATCCTTTCCCACACTGTTGACAGTTGAAAGGGCTCTTTCCAGTGTGAGCTCTCATATGGACTTTAAAGTTTCCATGTTGATCAAAACTCTTTCCACACTGAAGACACTTGTAAGGCTTTTCTCCAGTGTGAATTCTCATATGGACTTTAAAGTTTCCATGTTGATCAAAACTCTTTCCACACTGAGGGCACTTGTAAGGCTTTTCTCCAGTGTGAATTCGCATATGCCTGTTAAGGCTTCCTTTTTGAGTGAAACTTAGTCCACACTGCTGGCAGGTGAAATGGCTTTCTCCAGTGTGTATGCTCATGTGATAATTAAGGTTTCCTTTTCGTTTGAAACATTTTCCACACTGTTGGCAGGTAAAAGGCCTTTCTCCTGTATGAACTTTCATGTGAATTTTAAGGTTTCTATGTTGATGAAAACCCTTTCCACACTGAGGGCATGTGTAAGGCTTCTCCCCAGTCTGAATTTTCTTGTCCACATTCAGTAACCCTTTTTGAGTGAAACTTACTCCACACTGTTGGCTGGTGAAAGGGTTTTCTCTGGTGTGAATTTTCATGTGGACTTCAAGCTTTTCATTTTGATCAAAACTCTTTCCACACTGAGAGCATGTGTAAGGCTTCTCCACAGTCTGATTTTTCTTGTCCATATGGAGAATCTTATTTTGCGTGAAACTTACTCCACACTGTTGGCTGGTGGAAAGGTTTTCTTCGGCGTGAATTGTCATGTGTTTTTCAAACTCTTCATTTTGAGTGAAATTCTTTCCACACTGATGGCATGTGTAAAGCTTTTCCTCCCTGGAGTGAATTCTCATGTGATACTTAAGGGTTCCTTTTCGTTTAAAATGCTTTCCACACTGTTGGCAGGTAAAAGGCTTTTCTCCTGTATGAATACTCATGTGGAGTTTAAGGTTTCCACGCTGATGAAAACTCTTTCCACACTGAAGACATGTGTAAGGCTTCTCTCCAGTGTGAATTCTCATATGCCTGTTGAGAATCCATTTCTTGCTGAAACTTTCTCCACACTGTTGACAGGTGAAAAAGTTTTCTCCAACGTGATTTCTCATGTGTACTTGAAGCTTTTCATTTTGATCAAAAGTCTTTCCACACTGTTGGCAGGTAAAAGGCTTTTCTCCTGTATGAATACTCATGTGGAGTTTAAGGTTTCCGTGCTGATGAAATCTCTTTCCACACCGAAGACACATGTAAGGCTTCTCTCCAGTGTGAATTCTCATATGCCTGTTGAGAATCCATTTCTTGCTGAAACTTACTCCACACTGTTGACAGGTAAAATGGCTTTCTCCTGTATGAATTTTCATGTGGACTTTGAAGTTTCCATATTGATCCAAACTTTTTCCACACTGAAGACACTTGTAGGGTTTCTCTCCAGTGTGACTTCTCATGTGGACTTTAAGATTTCCAAACTGAATGAAACTCTTTCCACACTGAGGGCATGAGTAAGGTTTCTCTCCAGTGTGAATTCTCATGTGCCTGTTGAGGCTTCCTTTTTGAGTGAAAAGCTTTCCACACTGACAGCAGGTTAAACAACTTCTAGTTCCTATCCCTTTTTTAACTCTTTTTCGTGAGAAAGTCTTTGTAGTCTGTGAGCAATTAAAAGGTTTTTCTTCAAAACTGAAATCATGACTCTCATTCTGATGATCTTTCTCTTCCATTTCATTCAGCACTTCATTCTCCTCTTTAAAAGATGTCAGGTCTAAGGTGCAAAAAAAGAAAAACAAAGAAAACAAATATTTTAAACAAGTACAACTTAATAAAACGTGTTATACATCTTTCTACAGACCAAGGTACTGAAAGTGGTGTAGCATGTAATTTCAAAACCTTTTTTAAACATTGTTTCAGTATTTTGTAACTGATTGTATTGTATCTTCCATGTTTAGCATATTTGATGCACACTTTTGTAACAAATCATATACTGTGTACATTTATATACTGTGTACATTTATCTGCCATCAGAGTATCTAAGACGTTGTCAAAGCATTACATTTTTACCTTTATGTTTGGCAGGACATTGTTTTTACTGTTAAAATCACGTTTCGTTTTTTTTTTTGTAATGGTCTATAAGAAAAAAATCATAAACACCTAGAATGGCTTGAGTGTTGATAAATCTTGGGGTAATTTTCAATTTTTGTGTGAACTATGTTTTTTACTGCCATTAGAATGTGAAGACACTTTCTACCAGTATAACAAAACATTTTTTTTTTTTTAATCAAATAAGCTACTTCGCCTTTAAACAAACACACCTGATTCAACTCATCTGCTCAGTGGACTTCTAACATGGGAGTAGTCACGAAAAGGATTAGGAAAAGCTAAGCCCCTTTCACACTGCACATTGGTGGGTTCCCGGAAAATTGCCGGATCGCCTTCTGTGAGAATGCAAACACATCCCTGGATTAATCCCTGGTCGGGGATCTAGTAACCAAGTTACATTGCCGGGTTCAGTCCTGGAACAAGCTCTGTATGAACAAAAGCCAGAACTAATGCCGTAAAGGGTGTGTCGTAGTGATGACGCATGTTATTCACCAGTAAAATGTTGAGTGCCACAAGGATCCGTCCTAGGTCCCCTTCTACTTTTCATATACATGTTGCCCATTGCTAATATTATTAGAAAATACGGGATTAGTTTCCACTGTTATGGTGATGATACTCAGCTATATATCTCAACCAGAACAGATGAAACTTCTAAATTATCTAAGCTAACAGAGTGTGTTAAAAATGTTTGGATGAAAAAGATTTGATGACCAATAATTTTCTCCTATTAAATTCGGATAAGACGGAAATGTTAATTATTGGACCAAAAAAACACTACACAGAATCTTGTAGATTACAATCTGCAACTAGACGGATGTACTGTTACTTCCTCTACAGTCAGAAATCTGGGTGTTATATTAGACAGCAACTCTTGAAAATCAGTCTTTTGAAAATCATATTTCCATTGTTACAAAAACTGCACTCTTCCATCTTAGAAACATTGCCAAGCTACGAAACATGTTATCTGTTTCTGATGCAGAAAAGCTAGTTCATGCATTCATGACCTCTAGACTGGACTATTGTAATGCACTTCTAGGTGGTTGTCCTGCTTCGTCAATAAACAAGCTACAGGTAGTCCAAAATGCAGCAGCTAGTGTCCTTACCAGGTCAAGAAAATATGATCATATTACCCCAATTTAACAGTCTCTGCACTGGCTACCTATTAAGTTCTGTATCAGTTACAAATTATCATTACTTACCTATAAGGCCCTAAATGGTTTAGCTCCTGCATACCTAACTAGCCTTCTACCACATTACATTCCCATCATGCTCCCTAAGGTCACAAAATACTGGACTTTTGGTAGTTCCTAGGATAGCAAAGTCCACTAAAGGAGGTAGAGCTTTTTCACATTTGGCTCTCAAACTCTGGAATAGCCTTCCTGATAATGTTCGGGGTTCAGACTAGAGGTCTTCACAGTGCACCCGAGACCCGTCGACCTAGGACCTGTAAGGGTTCGAGTCTATATTTGAAATGATCAGCCGGGTACGGGTTGGGTCCGAATCTATTACTTCGGGTCCCGGGTCTGTTTAACATTGTGTGTAATACCCGTGCGATCGGAGTCATCGGACTCGGAGAACACCCGGCCGTGATCAGACACTGCTTGTGTTTCTTGTAACTTGCAACTAGGAAAATTAGGAAAAGAAAAGTGTGAGCCAAAGAAAGAAAGAAAAAAAGCGTCTCTCTCTCTCTCTGCAGTTAGAAGCAGAGTGCGCAGACTCAGAGTTAATGCAAGGGCACGCACTGTAATAATGCTTGCACTCTTGACACACTCATATTTAATATATTTCAAATCAGCAACAAGATCTGAGGTGAACTGTCACATTAATGTTTTCGATGCATATTTCAGATTGATCCGGCTAGCACGCATGTGCAGTCTCTCGAGCGTGTGTCATGTTTCTATGGCAATTAGTGAGGGACAAACCGCGCTTTACATGTTCTACCATTTTTATAATAATATAAATGAACCATTTAATCTTAAAGTTTTAGTGGTCAGATTCAGACTCGATGCCGAGCAGAGAGTATAGAGATGATAGCAAATAAATAAGGTCAGCGGCCGTGGCACTGAACGAGCAATCGTTATTATAGTTCAAAAGGGCAAACAGTCTAAGTTATTATGCGAGTTGACCCGAGTCAGAATGTACATGTGCACAGTTGCATTTGTCATCCGTCACCGTGACATCAAGTGGACTAGTGTTGTCAAAAGACCTGGTACTTCGGTACTAAAAAAATTTAAATTTGACGGTACCAGGTTTCTATAAGAACCGGTAGTACCGAGTAGAGGTCGACCGATTTATCAGGCCGATATTTGTAATTTTTGAATATATCGGCATCGGCCGATATCCGTGTTTTGTAGCGCCGATTTAAAGTCAGGCACGTCGGCGGGCAGCCCCGTGTTATTGGTGCGGTGGAAAGTGCTTTACTGATAGCACTGTTCCTCACACATGCAAAGAGGGAGAGAGAGCGAGAGTCTTACCACGCTGAATCGACACGCTATAAACTATTCTTTGTTGTCTCCTCCTGTCAAAAATAATGGAGTTAATTTACAATTATTCATATTCATTTTTGAACAAGCAGTTCGAAATCAGTGGCGGTTCTAGGATTTTTCTGTAACAGGGGCCAATAAGGGGCCACATGTTATTCAGGGGCCAAGTACAGGGTACATTCAAGCACACAAAATAATTTATTCAGTACACAACTTATTCACTTTGTACAATTCAGAACATCATTCCACACTTCGACATGGCGAGCGGCGGTGAAGTGAGGCAGTACGAGGAAGCGCCGGCATCTTTCAAATCTGTGGTGTGGAGACATTTCCGAGCAGTTGAGTATAATTCAGAGGAAGAAAAAACGCTAAACAAAAAAATTACTGTTTGCAATCATTGTTTTACATGTGTAGCCTACTAAAACGGAAACACTTGCAACATGACTGCACATCTGTGGACCATCACCCAGCAATATCACTGTCTGAAGACAGGATAGCAGAGCAGCTAATAAAGTCCTCCTAAAACACTGTTGTGATTGAGAGAACCTTCTCCACTGCCGGGGACACTGTAAGTGTAAAACACTCTCGCCTTGCTGCAGGCTTATCTTCATACAGAAGAACCTCAAAATACAGGAATAGATAGCTGACCTACGTGAAATGGCACTTTACATTCTGAATGAAGGATACTGTACTGGAGTACTGTTACGTTTAATCAAGATGGTATATTTATGTTTACTGAAGTACGTGTATGTTTATTTGAAATGATCAATTTATGTTTACTAAGTTTACTATGTTTATTTTCAAAATTTAGGAATTTATGTGTTAGAATAAATGTTATACAATACACTAGAAATTAGTAGACTTTTCTTTGCTTTAAAAGTAAAATATAGGAGTATTGCAATAAATGGTTTTTATTACTCTTATGTGTCCAGCCATCAGAACCGAACAGAACTGAAAACTGTGGTTAAAAATAGAGCCCGACCGATATGGATTTTTGGGGGCCGATGTCGATATTAACTCGAAAAGAGCCGATTTATAAGCCGATATTTTGATTTTGAAAATAAACTGGATATTAGACCCATTTCCTATAAACTGCACTTACACAACATTCAATAGCAAAATATCCGCCTGTTCGATGTATGTGGGCTGTATAAACCATTTTCCAGAAGGGATTTATGTATAAAAAAAAAAAAAAAAAAAAAAAAAAAAAAAACACGCCTTAGATTACGGTCTCCATCACTAAACAATTGCACATCAAAAGTACATATTTTTTAATGATCAAAAAACAGTCTGGTTTTAAACATTTAACACTTTTACTTTCTTCCAGTTGAAGCTGGTTTTAACAGTCTGTGTGTGTACTGTAAATAAATTATAATACTAAAGTTAAAGTATTTGCTGAAGTAGTCCCACACTTCGCTGCTACAGCATTCACCTTTTTCAGCCATCTGTAGGCAGAAAGAGAGACAGAGAAAGAATAAGCATGTGTATTAATGATATAACCATGTATCATTACTCATGTCATCATTAGAATTATAATAATAATAATAATAATAAACAGGGATCTCCTACATAGGCAAAAATGAGAAATATATATATATTTTTTTTTTATTTGTCAAGCAATAGGTATTACCTACTTATATTTAACTATATTATTTCAACATTTCCCTGTTATGTCTGTAAAGCTGCTTTGAAACAATATGTAAAAAAAAAAAAAAAAAAAAAAAGCGCGTGTTCAGCTCACATTTATTTACATGTCCCCTCTGGTTTAATCATTTCTGACGCACCTACTGTAGTTACTGTAACTACATTATATTTGCTCTCACAGACACATTCACAAAGGACCCATATATCTTCTCCTCTTCTCTTTGTGCAGTCTGAATCAAAACATCGTCATGCGCTGGCAAACGTAAAGTTATCCTACTGTTACCGGAAGATTACGGAATCAATTCGAAGTTGAATGGTTAACGTTAGTGCCATGAACACACCGCTGTCAATTTTGAGAAGAACCACCTTCAAACAAGTTAATAGCAAGCATTTAAGGGGCCTGCTAAAAAGGAAACTATATTAGCGTTAGAGTAACGTAACCAGCCTGAATTCACCAAATTGAATTGGGTAGCCTCTTCTTCCTTGCTTCTCTCTTAATTCTCATCAGCGGGACTAGCGCTATCGCTCACTTCTTACAACGGGACAGATACATGTTTGCTGCTGACCGAAAGGAGGAACAACAGACTATGAAAGAGCTCCCGCTAAAAGTTTTTAAAACTCCGCCAACGCCATAGCGCAGTGCAGCGCAAATCGCGTTGTATCTGAAGGGCAACGCTGAACCCAGCGGCAAGCGCCGTATATACCGCGTCCTGTGTGAAAGGACCATTACGCGGTCTTTATGTGGGAAACACACCGCAATAGAATAAGACTAAGTTAAATGCTAACGTTATAGTTTGACCTCTTATTAACGTTCGCGCTCTTCCACTGATAAACATGGTATTAGCTTTGTGGCTAATCTTATCTAGCAATGCATTATCAGCTGTAAGTGATGTTGCAGAATATTTAGAAGTGATAATGATAGGACCTTTAGCTAGAACTACCACACCGTTTTTATATACAGTGTATGAACTAAATCTACAATCATTTCACATGACGAACGACAGACTCACCTGGGTGGCTTGGCTGATCGCTTTCTTCTTTGTGGATTTCTGGCGCTGTTGTCAACTCTGGAGTTGCAGACCGCCCTCTGGTGGGCAAACTATGCAACACTCATAACATGAGTGAAGCATTAGACTCCGTTTTTCATGTTTCATGTTTATAAACGCCGATGCCGATTTAAATGCAATTAGCTCATATCGGTTAAAAACCAAGGTATTAGGGGTGTAACGGTTCACAAAATTCACGGTTCGGTTCGATACGATACACTGATGTCACGGTTCGGTTCGGTTCGGTACGTTTTAGATACAGCAAAATGCAAAAACATCTCAACTTTTCAGAATGCCGCAAGCGCACCGCGGGTCATGTGACAAGAACTAACCAATCAGCTTCATCCTTTCCCATAACAACGTTGAAAACTCAGCCAAGATGAAGGAACAGCTGATTATAGTTGTATATGGATTGCAATTTTGAAATAAATTTAGTAGCAGAGCTACTGCAAGCGATTTTTAGAGCTGCAAATCCATTTATCCTTCGCTGAAATTTCCGCGTCTCATGGAGAGAGCACGTCATTGTTGCTTGGCAAAGACAGACGCCTCATGAGCGCTTCTGCCCGAGCGCTTTGGAAAGGAGGAGAAAGACGCGCTTAGCGTTTTCCATGCGTTTTTAGGCACGATATGTGAACGGACCCTAAGGCGCTCGCTCACTCAGCACGCGCTGAAGGCTCATTGCAAAATGTCTAATGCATTTAACAGACCAGAAATATAAGATCCTAAAATAACCAACAGGTCTGGTGTTTGGGTGCACTTTGGATTCCCTGTAAGCTATAATACTGGTGTCTAAATGCTGCAGGCATAGTTTGTTGCGTGCATGTTTCTCCTTTTTTTCGTCTTTTCCCAGATACTGACACAATAAGGTGATGTCGGCGTAAATGAGTTGACATGTTTCAAGTATTCACGCTGGTGTTTTTTTTTTTTTTAAAGCAATGAAGCAACCGCGCGAAGCCCTCACTATATAGGATTTTAGAAAGAATGCAGAGCACTAGTGTAGTGTGCAAACTTACCACAGTGTGGATTTCAGAAAGTGTGCAAAGACTTCACGTGCACACTTACCATAACATGGATTTACAAATAATGTTCTAAGGAGGGGCTCTCATGTCACTCTGATCGAGCAGCTCATAGATGGAATCATGCATCTCAAACAATATGTTTGAGAGTCATCTTCTTTTTCTAGTCTGTTAAACGCATTGGCCATTTTGCAACGAGCCTTCAGCGCGTACTGAGTGAGCGAGCGCCTGACTGAGTCATAACATAACATAAACATAAGTTGGTGTTTTTTTCTTCTTCGGGAGTGTCAGGGGCGTTGCCTGTTACGTCGTTTGGGTTATTGGGCTACCTTGTTGAACGCATATCATTATATTTCTCTTTTTTTTTTTCAAATATAATTAATTAGTCCAACGAACCGTTCGGTATGCATAATGCGTACCGCGTACCGAACCGAAAGCGTCGTACCGAACGGTTCAATACGAATACGCGTATCGTTACACCCCTACAAGGTATGTATTGAACCGTGGGCTAACTGTATTGTTGCATCCCTAGTTGTTACATATTCATTTTGAGTTTTGTAGCTGATTTTTTGGGGGGGATTATTATTATTATTATTATTATATTATTGTGTGCTGTTATTCAAGTTAAAAATGATTCTTTTTAATTCATTTTAATTTCATTTTAATTAGTGGTGGGCCGTTATCGGCATTAACGTGCTGCGTTAACGCGAGACTCTTATCGGGCGATAAAAACATTATTGCCGTTAATCTATTCTCAAAGTTGGGTTGGGAGCTGGGTCTATACTAAGCAAGCTATGATGACTTTCACCTTGATATTTTATATAACTGACTCGCTGAGGCCAGCCTAAAAAGATGCTCAGGACAGTTGACGGGCCACTGCTGCGCATCGTCACGAAAGCTTATCTTTTTCACATGATTTTAAGCCTTGCCGCTTGTCGATTTAAACTTTAAAGCATCCAAACACAAGACGCGGAAAAGCTGAACAAAGTTACTGGTGTTCGGTGCGAAGAGAGAGAGAGAGAGAGAGAGAGCCGCATATCACGGACAGCGACACTGAACCGAGCTCTCTTCTGCAAAGAGAAAGGCGTCTCAAAACGCTTGAACATCAAATTTGCTTATTTTTGCTCTAGTGCCGACAAATACATACGAAATGTCAAAATATCCACATTGGAAATTATGCTCGAAAAAACTGTCTGTTATTTCTTAAGTGAAAGTAAACAGTTGAGTAAAAATGGGATGTGTATTATATTGGATGCGTTCATGGTCTCTTAAAGAGACCGCGCCTAATTTAGCTGCTGGCTGCTGTAATGTTAATCCAAGAAAATGAAAATGAAAATCACTCACTGCTCTTGACTGAATTACTTTGTAGTTTTAACAGTCCAACCTAAAATTATTCAGACACCAGATATAATTTTTGATATATATAGCAAAACTGTAATAATGTGAGAAATGTTGAAGGTGTCTGAATAAATATAGGTTTGATTGTATATTTCATTTTTACATTGAAGACTATCCAGTGCTTTTTTACATTTAATTATTTGGTGTCTGTACCTTGACACCTGCAAACTTGAAAAAAACTTAAACATTGGTGTGAAACAGGCGTAAGGTTGTTTGCACCTTGTGTAATGTGGAATTAGTTTACAGCTTTATCAAGCACTTTGTGATGCATTTTGGAAACAGGAGATTAGCCCCTTTTCTAATGCACCACCTAGCTTGATAAACCCCTTCTCAAAGACTTACTGTTTGTCAAATTTATTTGGGTAACACATATTCTGAATACCTTCAGCAGAATTAGAATTAGCCATTTTAATCTAGATTAATTTCAAGATCACAGTGAGATTAATCTAGATTAAAAAAAATAATCTATGCCCACCTCTAATTTTAATATACTGCAAATGTATTCAAAAATGCGATGGGGGAAGAAACCCCTGTATGTTCCTTCTTCAGGAAACTCTTCCCGCATATAAACGCTGAAAGAGAGGTGGTGCACATGTATGTTGAAGTGGAGGATACAAAAATGTTTTATTTATTTTAAATGCATTTAGTTGTTTCCTATTTATTTATATAAACATTGATCTTTCTTCCTGGAACTAACCTGTTTATAACGGTCTCTTCCATCTCCCTGTATAACTGGACGTAAGTGCCATATACTGCTGATAACACAGGTATCGGTACAAGGTGCATAAAATGCTTGAAGTACTGGAAATTCAGGTCAATCATAATCATGAGGTGAAAAATCAGTTTGAATCTTTCTCATGGTAACCTTTCAATCGTTAAAGTTTCCACAGTCATTGCATCTGCTGCACTTTATTTTGCACCTTTTTTCCTGTTAATTCATATGAACTCTGTCTTGTGTATAGTACGTATTAGATTAACTGGACCTAACACTCGTGGTCTTGTCATGTTTCGTAGCTATACCCTGGGTATCTCCCTACAGCACACCTCTCTAGCAGGGAGCACACCTGCACCTGCTGAGACACAATCATTTATAACTCTAGAGGGAGACTTAAAATCTCGGTTTTCACTTAATTATTAACACTAAATCATACCAAAATTAACCTAAATGCATGGGTTTTAAAATGTTGATAGTTTGTTAGCATTTGCGATTAACCTTAGCCTAATTTAGTCATGATGCTAATGGCTCGGACCAGGGGTTTAATTACACTTTAAAGCTCAATAACTTTTGTGAAGAAGGACATAAACATATATTTTTTTTTTTTATCTCTTTTTACTGGCGTAGAGAGGATTCAAAAGAATCCACCTTCAGGGAAATAATCCAAACAGGTCTCAAATAAAAAACACTTTACTGAAAAAATTTAAACAAATCTGACTTTTTACCTGCATTTATTATGAAATCGTGAATATATACAATAACATAAATTTAATATTCCACCTCTGTGCTTAAATTGAGAGGTTTTTCTGTAAATTGAGCCAATGTTTTATCAATTTTCTCCAGTGTATGTGAGTAGGGCGCTCTTTTAAATTCAGACAAGCCTAATTCACCAAAAAAAAAAAAATGCTGCAGAGCTGAAGTGGTTTTAATAAGGATCAGACTCTTTGAGAAAGAAAACCAACCTGTTTGTTTCTGGAAATCCTCTAGTTTGACACTGAAAACCTCTTCGATCCTGAAGTCTTCGCTCTCCTCTTTAATAAACGCCATGTTTCTGTGTCTCTGTCACTCTGTCCTGATGAAGAAGAGAATAATTAACCACAGAAAGACAAAAACAGGAAAATTAAGTCTTCTGTGTGCGTCTCAATCAGAGTGAAGACCAAAAACAAGCCAACAAACAGACTTACTCCTAGCAATACACTTTATAATCCAAGCTCATATGTACATTTTTTACATATTATTCCATGACAATATTTATTACGCTTGAATCAAAAACATTGCGTTTTAGTAATTGTAATACCTGTTTGTTGTTGTCGTTGGGTTTAGACTGTTTTGACCAGCAGGCGTCGAGCTTTAAGAAACAGATTATACATTTAGAAGCTCCTGTTCTCAGAGACACAATTCATGTTTACTAAACTGATTCTCGACTCATATGAAGCGAAATGAGACGCTACTTTACTGTTGCTCGTCCGTGGATGCGCTTAACTTACACAATAAAGTATTACGATGTTAACATAAACAATAGTTAACGCATTTCATAGTTCGCTAGGCCTTGTGATGATTTAAATGCGTTAAATGAATGAAAACACAAAGTTTCCTCAGATCACAGATGACAGGAGCGCGGCGCAGCCTTATGACGTCACATTGACAGACTAAAACAAAAGTCTTGTCCACGAGAACCACGCAAATTCACGTAAACGGAAGAAAATAAATAAATAAATAATAAAAACGGCTAGCAGATTCACAAAGCTATCAATACCATTTTTTTTTTCAAAAGCTTATAGTGTCTCTCTGAATGTAATTATGAAGTGCTCACAATTCATAAAATCAACTGCAAAGCATTTGTGTCATAGATAACTTAATCCTGGATTAAAATGTTAAAATTACAGCCAGGATTAGAAAGAAGAAATATATTGAAAGAAAGAGCTTATAATAATAAAAAAAGCATCCTTTTTTTCCTGATACTACAAATGAAAGCACAGTATTTTAATTGATCGTGAGTGTACACAAATAAAAGTAAACCGTTTACAGTTTAGTTTTTTTTTTTTTTCTCATGTGTCAATTATTTTTCACACATGTAGATTTTTTCAGATAAGCTTTAGGCTGTAAAAGGACGCAGTAGTTTGCAAATGTTTACAAACAGACTGCTAGGTAAGCATCCAAACAATCAAACACAGAACGTTCCTCTAACGTTTGTTTTTGGTTCCAGTTTGGTTTTATATATATATATATATATAAACATTAGAGGAATGTTTTTTTTAGTTTTCTTTTTTATCATTACTATTATTACCAGAGGGGTACATCCGCTTTATATCGTTCGCGGACGGATTTTCAGATTTGGTCAGCTGTGTAACCTTCACTGGCGGACGTTTTGAGGACATTCGTCCGAGCCAGTTTCTAAACGTCCCTGTTTTATCCCTCATCTCCCATTTCCATCACAACACTTGCAATTTAAATGTAAAATAAATGTTTAACTGTAATCTGTTACAATTACTGATTAAATATAGTAATAAAGTGTAATTAACTGACAGTTACTTATGAAAATGTTCATGATTACAAAGGAAGGTAGGCTACATCTGAATATTTTCACACATTTACATATTTAAAATATGAGACACCAATATTTTAAGAGTTAAAGACACAGAATATGACACATGCTTATTCCATAACTTTTTTATTTCCTAATTTGGTTTATGTATATAATTATTTTATTTAATTTTTTAAAATTAACTGCCTTTTTTTCAAGGCATTGTTAGATGCCAGTGTTTCCCGTCATAGCTATGCAAGAGATTGAAAAACAGTAATAATAACAGAATGCAAAATGCAGAATGCAAAAAAACTTTATAATGCAGGTTGATATTATTATTATTATTTACTATATAGATTTGAATACATTGTAAAAAAAAGTTAATGTTAAATGAATAATTTTAATTTCTGGTAAAATTAATTTGGAGTAACTTAAAGATGTCGTCAAATCAGAATCATGATGCCCTTCAATAATATAATTTAACATATAGCAAGCCTCACCAGACAGCTTCAGTTCATATCTTATGTACAGGATGAAGTTAAGGGTCTGCAAGGACTTCTTATCTTACTTTTGACCACACTCATCCGGCTGAATACTCTCTCGACTTCAGCGTTCGAGTGTGGTAAGGACAACACGGACACAGCAGCCATGGCAAGCTCTTGAAACAGGTTGATATCAGCTGCATCTCTGAACTAAATCTCACTCCACAAACCCAGTGTGTTTTTGTCTCATTTCATTTACTAAGATGGATGGCATGCCATTGCTGGATAATCTTGTCTATCTCTGCAAGGGAGTAGTCGAGGAGCTCGGCTATATTTTCTATTTCTCCAGGACTCTTACTGTGCTTTAAAGTTATCTCCACATTAAAAACTGACATGTACTGCAATGCTTCGATGTAGATGAGGATCTACTTGCTCTCTCTCAAATGATGGCCAACAGTAGCTCACCCAGCACTGAGCTCAAAAAAGTCAGATACAAAATGTTTTGAGGACCACTATACATGGAATATAAAACCTCAGCCATGTAGCAGTGTTCGCTGGACTTGGTAACCGAGAAATGCAGCCTAAGCTCCTCCCACTGGTCCAAAATGCATGAAACTGCACGTTCAATGGAGAGCCAACGTGTGGCACAGACTGTGGTAATCTGTAAAGGTTTTTCCCCACAGCTGATGGTCTCATATATGGCTTGTAGGCCTCCCTGCGCTTTGGAGACACTGAAAACCAGTTATAAGTCTCTCGTACCAAGTATTCCTCACTAGGGGGATGGTGTCATTGGAAGCAAGACTTACAGCAAGCTGCAGAGAGCGGCACACACAGCGAATAAGAATCAGATCTTTGAGGCCATACTCTTCCTTCAGGACTTTATGGATCCCATTGTTAATCCCTGTCATAACAGAGGCATTGTCAGTCCCCAGGAGTTTCTCTTTTTTAAGACCACACTTCTCAAGGAAAGCTACAACAGCACGGGCTATAGATCTGGCCTCTCCTCCTTCCAATTCAATAAGCCCCAGAAATTTTGAGACAATTGTTTGGTGTCACTGAAGTACCTTTTCACAACCCCCAGGTATTTAGAAACACCTATATCCGTGGACTCCTCGAGGAGGAGGCTGAAACGCTGGTCACCCACATCTGCAACCAACTTTTCCATAAAGTATGGTGCTAGAACACCATTAATCATTTCTGTGCACTTTGTCCTGTGCATCTTGAAATGGGTAGCAGCAGTGCAGTCTGATAAAGCAGCTCTGCATGCTTCTCAAATGTGATCACATGCTAGCATGGAACAGTGCTCAGCGATAGCTAATGCCATGGTGGCCTCAGCCTTTGTTTTGGGTGGAACGAACATAAGGCTTTGCCTTTTGAGTGTGTTTTTGAGTTGTTTTGTGTTTCTTTACATCGCTAAGTTTGGAGTAGAAATCATCCTTACAATACAGACAGTATGCCCGTGTATTATCTCCAATAAACGGCTTTAACCAGCCTTTGAATTCAGAGTCTGATTCCCACTCCTTTCAGTATTTTTGAGTGTACAGTTTCGACATGATGAGCTAGTCAGCTAGTTTAGCTTATGTCAGAGTGATTTAACTGTTTTAGACAAATATTTAACATCCCGTGCTGAATGTAAGCAAGGATGGGATCAGCCAGCGGTGTGTTTGTGGCAGTTCACGCACATGATGTGCTGCCGCACGATTCATTTGCAGTCTGGACACGGAGGGGTGAACATCTCCTGCTCTGACTGCAGCTGGGAGCGGATGCTACGTCGTTAGCCTGTTAACTGTCACCCGTTCCCTCTGTGGGACGCCTACATTTACTTCACTATATTACAACTAAATCTAATCTAGACAAACTATATATCGTTGGAAAGGTCTAAGTCTCCCAAATATATATTTTACCAATGTTTTTTTGTTAAATATTATGTAGGAAAAGTAATCAATTAATTTCTGACAAGAGTGCACCCTCAAAAAATCTACATTATAACAGGAGTTTTGACCCTTGTTAAAAAAAAGGTTTTGTTTTAAAGACATTAAAGATCATTACCCCTTTTGAAAACAGCAAGGCACATCTATGGCCAATCCTCTGTGCCATTCATCAGACACCATCAGAGTTGTGACACTTGGTCCATTCAAGCCAACAAACCCAAATTTCATGAGGAAACCTTAACGACAATCAAGAAGTTGTTAGAAGGGAAAACTTGAGAACGAGAAATATTAATTCACTGATAGAACTTCACGTGTCGACTAAAACTGTTCATTAGGATATTGTTCATTAACAACATTCATATTAAACTATATTTTAACTGTAAAATATTCTGATTTTGTACAATGATGATGATGTACTATGATGTACAACGCTTTGATTTTCAGATTAAACCTTTACTGTTTTATATACAATAATGAATAATGAACAATGTAATATACTGCACATATTTAAATGCATTAAACTCTGACAATGTTTGAGATAAAGGTATTAAACCAACTGAAAAATATTCCAAATATTATCCCCTATAATGCACAAGGCTTGGTTTTCAGATTATGGTTTTCCTATACAGTACTGAAACCATATTTTTCATGTTTAATATACTGTACCTACTTAAATTCATTCAACCCCGACCCCATTTCAGTTAAAGGTGTCAAACCAACTGTAAAATATTGAGAAAATGATTCACTCTAATGCACAGGGCTTGGTTTTTCAGAGTACGCCTGTATTGTTTTTATATACAGTACTGAAATCATATTTCTAATGTTAATGTTTAACTCTGAAACAGGGCTGACTTGCATCTCATATCTTCATCCTGCTGAAATGTTCCTAATATTATTTTTTTTTTCAAAATCTGCATTCTGAACAAATAAATGTATTTCCAAACTAACATGCTTCAGTCAAGTTCGTCTTCTCATAAACAATGTTTCCTTTACTGATTATATTTTAAACCTGTTTACATTTTGTACAATTAATTTGATTAAACATCCTTACAAAATTAACCATGGTTTTAATGTAGTAACATTGTTTATATATTTATTATTTTGCAGAATGATTCCCATTTATATTACCAAATTATCTTATTTATATTTGGTCCTGGTCCACTTGGCGTTCACAATGGCATTTTTCGACAGCCATCCTAGAGGCTGATTGGTCGGCTTGAATGATGTATATATCGTGACGGAAGTATGGTGACCCTTACTCAGAATTTGTGCTCTGCTTTTTAACCCATCCAAATTGCACACACATAACAGTGAACACACACACACACACATGGAGCAGTTGGGGGTTCGGTGCCTTGCTCAAGAGCACCTCAGTCGTGGTAATGCCGGCCCGAGACTCGAACCCACAACCCTAGGATTAGGACTCAAACTCTTTAACCACTGGGTCACGACTTCCCATAGGGATGCTTTATAGGGAACCCCATGTGTATTTATGTCACTTGGCTGTTAAATATTATTTTGCATGTTACTAATCTTTAGTAAAATGTAAAACTTTAACCAATTGCCAATAAAGCTACCTGAATCTAAATCTGAGTCTATTGTCAGTTTCAAATTGACAGACATTTGTTTGAAAAAAAAAAAAAAAAAAAGTCCAAAACTGGCCACTAGTGATACTTTATTTGGCCAATCGCATTACATGATTTCAACATTGCTGGGCGCTGTGACTTAAAGGTTTAAGACTTGGACTAGTTACTGGAAGGTCGTCAGTTCGAGTATTGGGGCCTGAAGGAGTTGTAGTTGGGGAGGTAGTGAATGAACAGCGCTCTCTTCCCCCCTGCAAACTCCAAGAAGAGTCAAATCAGTGATGGAGTGTGTCCATTTTACTTAAGGGAGAGCCTTAGTCAACAGTTGCAAAACTACCCGAGGGATATAACTGAAGGAATAACAACACTGGAGATTTCTTTCAATATAGATGGATTGCCTGTTTTCAAAAGCAGCAAAGCACATCCGTGACCATTCACCTGTTGAGGATGCCATCAAAGACATCCAGGAACTCCTTGACTATGGTTTCCAGGGAAAACAAATTAAAATTAAATGTGTTGTCTGTGATGCTCTTGCAAGAGCCATGGTTAAAAAGATAAAACAGTTCTCAGGATATTATGGGTGCGATAAATGCACTCAGAGGGGCATGTGGGTTTCTGGACGAGTGACCTACCCAGAGGTAGAGAATCTCACTCTACACACGAATGAGATGTAACGTACTGAAATGACAAGACGGCAGAAAGATGAGGCCATTTCAATGTCAGCATTTGTGCGGCTCCCTTTGGACATGGTTAATCAATTTCCAATAGATTATATGCATCAAGCCTGCCTGGGAATCACAAAAAAAATGATCACAGAGTGGATGAGAGGAGAGAGGAATGTGCGGATGTCTGCTGGACAAATCAATCAAGTGGTAAAGCTAAAAGGTATTCTGGCAGATGAGTTGTATGACCACTTCATGGCATTCAGTGTAGCCTTGAGCCTTCTTCTTTCACCAAACCTGGCAGTGGAACACAACAGACTTTCTTTGTTGCAAAAACAAAAGAGCTCTATGGAGATCACTCCATGGTGTACAACATACATTCCATGCTACATCGACCAGCAGAAGCAATTAATTTTGTTACTCTTCATAATTGCAGTGCTTTCCCATTTGAGAACTTTCTAGGAAAGTGTAAGCGACTCATAAGATCAAGAAGTCAAGCACAAACTTGTCCAAGTGGCCAATCTGTACAATCTGTGGCGACAAAAAAAGGTGAAAGTCACAAGACCGAACAATGCTTTCATTCTCCGGGAGGGGAAGTGTTGTGTGACCATGGAAGAAAGAGAAGAGATGGATGAGTCCAGATCTCCAAAGATATTATGCAAGGATATTGAGTAATCCAAACCACTTTTCAGAGATCTCACTTACAGTCTGAATAGAGCTATCTGGCCAGGGCCCGGTATCCGTCTTCTGTGAGTTGCCCAATTGGGGAGTAGCCCCAGAGTGCAGGGTGGATGATGGGGCGGGGCAACACATTAGGGCGGGGTGACACATGTAGCCCAGCCCACCCCCAAAGTGGGATGTTTTGAAGGATCTACACTGTTTGACTGTACCACAGAATTATTAATCGCTAATCACAGCGATTTCAGTTAGAATCAACTGATATTTTATAACTTAAGGGGAATTAGATTAGTTAGATTAAGTTACAAACAAACACTTGGTAACAGCATCTCTGAGTAGCCGACTTCGGGCAGAACAGAGTTGTGTAACATGTATTATAAAACATGCTCATGTATTAAGCCACGATATAGTCCTATGCCTATATCACATTAAATAAAGTAATAGACATATGCAGAAAAGCAGACATGTATAATAAGATTTTTATAATAAAATATATATTCTTTGTGTTAACATTAAGGTCAAATAAGCACAAACTGATGATGTAAGTACTCTGAAGTACTTGCAATTGGGCCCCACAAACCCATAAGGGACCCTTATTTAAAGCCTATATGGAACCCACATTGGCCTCACCATTTAATGCTGGCTGCTCTCTTTCTCTCTCGCACTCTTTCACACACATACACATAAACACACATGACCAGAACATAGAACCAAGGAATACTGCCCTTAATGGACAACAAAATGTTACCATATAAATAAAGAATCCCATCTGATGACATGGAATCCCTCATGAAAACAGGTAGATCTTTCAACTATCATATGAAAGATAAAACAAGAAATCTAATGAGTATTTTATTTTATTGTGTTGTTACATGTACTCACTATAATAATAACAATACATTATTCATCAGAGAAGGTAGAGTATGTGTAAGAGATGGTAGGAGATAAAAGCAAGAAAATGAGGAAGATTTTCATTTGGCCAGTGATTATGAAAAAAAAAAAATTATGTTCACACCCTTTCTATGTAAAAATCAGTGAAACGAAGTAACTTGAATGTCATACAGTGTGCCTCAAACCCTTTCCATGAGAATTATTTGAGACGTAGTGAACAGTATTTATTTTCTTTTAACAGATGGAAACAAAAACATTCTCAGTAGCTGAATTTGCAGATGACAATTCTGTAGAAATTGTCCCAACCACACTGCTGGAGGAAACCACCAAAGTATTTATATTCAAATCTTTATACATTAACTAACATAATAAAAACCCAACTGGTAATGCGAAACCTTTTCTTTTTACAGGGGACCGTTTGCTTTCGGACGTTTCTAAACACAAGGCAGCTGGTGAAAAATAAAGCATTGCCTGATGAACAAAAGCGGAGGCGGATATCATTAAAGAAAATTTGGCTACAAACAGGTAATAGTGATAGCATTTGACTTGTTGTAGATAAAGCTGTTCATTTGAAATCATATATTTTCCAGACTCGTATACCAAAGCCTTGCAAAAATGCCGGCTTGTTGCAGAAACGTCTAATATTGAAACAGAGGAAACAACACATAAAAAAGGGACAAGTAAAAATGAATTATTTTAGAACATATTTAAGGCCTGAAGGCAAACTCCCATTTCGTGAAAGCTGTACTATGTGATCGTGAATAGAACACATTTGACCACTCAATTAAAAAACGAATTTATGATAGCAGCTCCCAGATGCACAAAAATTTGAATTAAGTAATGAAGTAAACAGTTCCCCACAGAACATTGATATCAACCAATTCAGCACCACCTCCACGGACAGCACCTCACAACGACGCATGCAAGAAGGTATATACCTCAAATAACCCCCTAAGGCAGAAAAGCTGGCATTTTGAGATGTCCTTAAAAAACTGAATTGTGAGGAAAAAGTCACAAATACTTGTTTAATTATCCAAAAACAGGCTTCCATTAACTTATATACATTTCCTCAGAAACAAGAATGAAGCAGCTTGATCTAGCAGAGATCATAAACATCTTAGTCTTTTTTACTTATTTATATACTTATATTAGGTTTCACATAATGGGCAAACATTTTACTAGTTAGACTTTTTCCAAACTATAATTCCTGAAGAAATGTATAATCAAATGAAATATTATGAAGTTTCATTCACAGCATCTATATGTTTCCAAAGACCAAGGTGTGTCCAAACAGACCAAAAGTTTGGACACACCTTCTCATTCAAAGAGTTGTCTTTATTTTCATGACTATGGAAATTGTAGAGTCACACTGAAGGCATCAAGGGCTATTTGAGCAAGAAGGAGAGTGATGACCTGGCCTCCACAGTCACTGGACCTGAACCCAATCCAGATGGTTTAGGGGTGAGCTGGACCGCAGACAGAAGGCAAAAGATCCAACAAGTGCTAAGCATCTCTCGGGGAACTCCTTCAAGACTGTTGAAGACCATTTCAGGTGACTAGCTCTTGAAGCTCATCAAGAGAAGGCCAAGAGTGTGCAAAGCAGTAATCAAAGCAAAAGGTGGCTACTTTGAAGAACCTAGAATATGACATATTTTCAGTTGTTTCACACTTTTTTGTTATGTACATAATTCCACATGTGTTAATTAATAGTTTTGATGCCTTCAGTGTGAATCTACAATTTTCATAGTCATGAAAATAAAGAAAACTCTTTGAATGAGAAGGTGTCCAAACTTTTGGTCTGTACTGTATATATTGTATAGGCCTACATAAAAAGCATGATTGTGTTTATGAATGTAACTAAGCTTCGGTTCATGAATGTCTACTCTGGTATAAATATTTTGGATGTGTTATACCCCGTCATTGGTGTTTCATTGGTGTTTGACATGCCTAGGACTGTACTAAAAGGTAAAAAAAAATATCCAGTCCACAACCACTTTTTAAATTGAAAATATGTAATTTTGTGTTTTTTCCCCCCAAATCAGTGACACAATTTATGAACTTGGTAATTAAAGAGTTAAAATCTTGGATATTTTTTAAACATTTGGTAGTTTTGATCAGGACTGAGGTTGATTAATAGATTTATGCAAAAAAAAAAAAAAAACTGAAAAATATATTTCTGATACATTTTTACAGCAGTTTATTTTAGTGGATGTTTTCATCCATGATCATAACGAAAGGGTACTAAATTTGCCCAGAGTGTACAGTTAAGTTGTTGAAAAATTTCAAAATATGGGTCAAAATAAGATTTGCACCAAAAATCATTCCGTAAGCTCAAACACAGAGAAAGTTGTGGCTAAATAAGACTCAACTTTACCCCCTAGTGGACGAAAACGTCCCCAACAACGCACAAGGGTTAATCGTCAAAAAAGTGCAAACGATCAACTTCAATCCGTTTCACCTAGGGGTGTAACGATTCATTCGTTTTCTCGATGCATCGATTACAAACCCTGTCGATTCATATGCATCGATCTTGAAACATGATTTTTGAATCGTGAATCACCGATCTTGGACAGTTATCGATTCAAAATGCTAAGAATCGAACGAATCGCGATTTCTATAGCGATTCAATGCTTTCAAAATATATACACATTAAATTACTACAGGCACAAATTAATGGAGACCTTGAATAGTGTTCGTGAATCGTGCCTCTTATCTGTCCTTCACGCGCTCCACTGTTTACCGCCTGAGACTGTCACAGGATTGCGCTCGTGCTCCGTTCATCTCTAAACTGATTCTGTGCTAGGTGTCTCCAGAATGTGTCTCTGAAGTTTTCGCTCAAAATACCCCACAGATCATTAATCATAAAATCTAGAAAATTCCTATTTTGAGTGGAAGCAGAAACGTGCTGTTTTTCGGCCATGTCTCTTTAAATGTAAATAAGCTGCTGCTCCCTGCCCCATATGACAAGCCCCAAATTATCATGTCCTTCCCTCGGTGTAGGGTTGGAGAGGAGTAACAACTAAAAAATCTATGAAAAAAGTAAAGAGGACAAGACTTGACATTTCCAAACAAAAGCTACATGAGAAAGTGAAAAAAAGTGAAAGTGACGTGACATTCAGCCAAGTATGGTGACCCATACTCAGAATGTGTGCTCTGCATTTAACCCATCCGAAGTGCACACACACAGAGCAGTGAACACAAACACACACACACTGTGAACACACACCCGGAGCAGTGGGCAGCCATTTATGCTGCGGCGCCCGAGGAGCAGTTGGGGATTCGATGCCTTGCTCAAGGGCACCTAAGTCGTGTTATTGAGGGTAGAGAGAGAACTGTACATGCACTCCCCCCACCCACAATTCCTGTGGGGACTAGAACTCACAACCTTTCTATTGGGAGTCCAACTTCCCCGTAAATTTCTGTTTAGTGAACTTGTGACTGTATTTATTTTCTTCTATTGCTTGTATTATGGTTTTCTTTAGAAAATAATTTTTGGCACCGAGTCCACAGTAGAAGCCATAATTGTTTGTCCAATTATTTTCTTTATTATAAAAAGAAAAAAGCCCTTTTTTGTGCATGTCCCAATTGAGGTACAGGATTTTAAAATTTCAGATAAATGTTCATGTTATATATTTTGGTTGCATGAGCAAGTTAATACACCAATCTTTCGTGAACATGCATAAGACATTTAGGTGAAGTTAGACATCAATGTTAAGTTGTGAATATGGATGTTTTTCTTAAACAAATGCATCGCTTTGTAAGGCCTTTATTAATGACCCGGAACCAAAAAAAAAGAAAGAAAACAAAATCACTAGTTTACGGTCTATGAAAGCACTCTATATTTTTAGTGTATCCTCGATGATTGAACTTAAGATGACTTTATGGACCGTTCAACTTCAACACCCATTGACTGCAACGACAAAGCTTGAAATAGCCAGAACAATTTTTAATATAACGGACTGGATTCATCAGAAAGAAGAAAAGTCATATACACTTAGGATGCCTTGAAGGTGCGTAAAACGCAAGCTAATTGTAATTATTGGATGAACTAACCCTTTAAGGTTTTTTATGTTGATTAAGACCTTTTCTCTCTGGTTTCTCTCAATGTCCTTTTATTGACAGTTGAGGGCTCTCTCCAGTGTGAGCTCTCACATGGACTTTAAGATTTCCATGCTGAATGAAACACGTTCCACACTTAGGACATATGTATGACTTCCCCTCCAGTGTGGGCTCTCATGTGACTGTAAAAGTGTGTTTTTTGATTAAAACTTTTTCCACACTGAAGGCAAGTGAAAGTGCTTTCTCCAGTCTGTACTCTCATGTGGTCCTTGAGGTTTCCTTTTCGGTCAAAACTTTTTCCACACTGCCGGCACGAATTAATTTTTCACGATTGTGAATTCTCATGTGTACTTTTAGGTTTCCACGCTGATGAAAACTCTTTCCACACTGATGGCATGTGTAAGGCTTCTCTCCAGTGTGAATTCTCATATGATACTTAAGGGTTCCTTTTCGTTTGAAATGCTTTCCACACTGTTGGCAGGTAAAAGGCTTTTCTCCTGTATGTATACTCATGTGGAGTTTAAGGTTTCCACGCTGCTGAAAACTCTTTCCACACTGACGGCATGTGTAAGGCTTCTCTCCAGTGTGAATTCTCATATGACTGTTGAGAATCCATTTCTTTCTGAAACTTTTTCCACACTGTTGACAGGTAAAAGGGTTTTCTTCTGTATGAATTTTCATGTGAACATCAAGGTTTCCCTGTTGAGCAAAACATTTTCCACACTGTTGGCAGGTAAAAGGCCTTTCTCCTGAATGAATTTTCATGTGGACTTCAAGCTTTTCATTTTGATGAAAACCCTTTCCACACTGAGGGCACGAGTAAGACTTCTCTCCACTGTGTATTTGCATATGCCTGTTAAGGTTTCCTTTTTGAGTGAAATGTTTTCCGCACTGCTTGCAAGTGAAATGGCTTTCTCCAGTGTGTACTTTCAAGTGAGCTTCAAGGTTTACATTTTGGTTGAATTGTTTTCCACTCTGTTGGCAGGTAAAAGCCCTTTCTCCTGTATGAACTTTCATGTGGACTTCAAGGTTAATTTGTTGATGAAAACCCTTTCCACACTGAAGGCATGTATAAGGCTTCTCCACAGCCTGATTTTTCTTGTCCGTATGGAGAATCTCATTTTGAGTGAAACTTACTCCACACTGTTGGCTGGTGGAAAGGTTTCCTTCGGTGTGAACTGTCATGTGTTCTTCAAACTTTTCATTTTGAGTGAAACTCTTTCCACACTGATGGCATGTGTAAACCTTTTTTCTAGTGTGCATTATCATGTGGTACTTAAGGGTTCCTTTTCGTTTGAAACTCTTTCCACACTGATGGCAGGTAAAAGGCCTTTCTCCTGTATGAATACTCATGTGGAGTTTAAGGTGTCCACGCTGATGAAAACTCTTACCACACTGAAGGCATGTGTAAGGCTTCTCTCCAGTGTGAATTCTCAAATGGGTGGTAAGGTTTCCTTTTTTATTGAAACATTTTCCACACTGTTGGCAGGTAAAAGCCCTTTCTCCTGAATTAATTTTCATGTGGACTTCAAGGTTTCTTTGTTGATGAAAACCCTTTCCACACTGAGGGAATGTGTAAGGCTTCTCCCCAGTCTGAATTTTCTTGTCCATATTGAGAATCTCATTTTGAGTGAAACTTACTCCACACTGTTGGCTGGTGGAAAGGTTTTCTTCAGTGTGAATTGTCATGTGTTCTTCAAGTTTTTCATTTTGATCAAAACTCTTTCCACACTGATGGCATGTGTAAAGCTTTTCTTCCCTGGAGTGAATTCTCATGTGATACTTAAGGGTTCCTTTTCGTTTGAAACGCTTTCCACACTGTTGGCAGGTAAAAGGCTTTTCTCCTGTATGAATACTCATGTGGAGTTTAAAGTTTCCATGTTGATCAAAACTCTTTCCACACTGACGGCATGTGTAAGGCTTCTCACCAGTGTGAATTCTCATATGCCTGTTGAGAATACATTTCTTTCTGAAACTTTTTCCACCCTGCCGGCACGAATTAAGTTTTTCACGATTGTGAGTTCTCATGTGTACTTTAAGGTTTACATGTTGATGAAAACTCTTTCCACACTGTTGGCATGTGTAGGGCTTCTCTCCAGTGTGAATCCTCATATGTCTGGTAAGGTTTGCTTTGTGACTGAAGTGTTTTCCACACTGAAGGCAGGTGATAGGTTTTTCTCCACTGTGAACTTTCACGTGTACTTCAAGCTTTTCATTTTGATCAAAACTCTTTCCGCACTGAAGGCATGTGTAAGGCTCTTCCCTAGTATGATTTCTTATATGCCTATTGAGAACCACTTTTTGAGTGAAACTTACTCCACACTGTTGGCTGGTGGAAAGGTTTTCTTCTGTGTGAATTGTCATGTGTTCTTCAAGCTTTTCATTTTGAGTGAAACTTTTTCCACACTGATGGCATGTGTAAAGCTTTTCTCTAATGTGAAATCTCATGTGGTATTTAAGGTTTCCAATTCGTTTGAAACTTTTTCCACACTGTTGACAGGTAAAAGAGTTTTCTTCTGTATGAGTTTTCATGTGAACATCTAGGTTTCCCTGTTGTGCAAAACTTTTTCCACCCTGCCGGCACGAATTAAGTTTTTCACGATTGTGAGTTCGCATGTGTACTTTAAGGTTTACATGTTGATGAAAACTCTTTCCACACTGTTGGCATGTGTAAGGCTTCTCTCCAGTGTGAATCCTCATATGCCTGTTAAGGTTTGCTTTGTGACTGAAGTGTTTTCCACACAGAAGGCAGGTAAAAGGTTTTTCTCCACTGTGAACTTTCACGTGTACTTCAAGCTTTTCATTTTGATCAAAACTCTTTCTGCACTGAAGGCGTGTGTAAGGCTTTTCCCTAGTATGATTCCTTATATGCCTATTGAGAACCACTTTTTGTGTGAAACTTACTCCACACTGAGGGCACGAGTAAGACTTCTCTCCACTGTGTATTTGCATATGCCTGTTAAGGTTTCCTTTTTGAGTGAAATGTTTTCCGCACTGCTTGCAAGTGAAATGGCTTTCTCCAGTGTGTACTTTCAAGTGAGCTTCAAGGTTTACTTTTTGGTTGAAATGTTTTCCACACTGTTGGCAGGTAAAAGCCCTTCCTCCTTTATGAACTTTCATGTGGGCTTCAAGGTTTCTTTGTTGATGAAAACCCTTTCCACACTGAAGGCATGTATAAGGCTTCTCCACAGCCTGAATTTTCTTGTCCATATTGAGAATCTCATTTTGAGTGAAACTTACTCCACACTGTTGGCTGGTGGAAAGGTTTTCTTCGGTGTGAATTCTCATGTGTTCTTCAAGTTTTTCATTTTGAGCGAAACTTTTTCCACACTGATGGCATGTGTGAGGCTTTTCTCTAGAGTGAATTATCATGTGGTTCTTAAGGTTTCCTATTCGTTTGAAACTTTTTCCACACTGTTGACAAGTAAAAGAGTTTTCTTCTGTATGAATTTTCATGTGGACGTCGAGGTTTCCTTGTTGAGCAAAACTTTTTCCACACTGTTGACAAGTAAAAGGGTTTTCTTCTGTATGAATTTTCATGTGGACGTCGAGGTTTCCCTGTTGAGCAAAACTTTTTCCACACTGTTGACAGGTAAAAAGGTTTTCTTCTGTATGAATTTTCATGTGGACGTCGAGGTTTCCCTGTTGAGCAAAACTTTTTCCACACTGTTGACAGGTAAAAGGGTTTTCTTCTGTATGAATTTTCATGTGGACGTCGAGGTTTCCCTGTTGAGCAAAACTTTTTCCACACTGTTGACAGGTAAAAGGGTTTTCTTCTGTATGAATTTTCATGTGGACGTCGAGGTTTCCCTGTTGAGCAAAACTTTTTCCACACTGTTGACAGGTAAAAGGGTTTTCTTCTGTATGAATTTTCATGTGGACGTCGAGGTTTCCCTGTTGAGCAAAACTTTTTCCACACTGTTGACAGGTAAAAGGGTTTTCTTCTGTATGAATTTTCATGTGAACATCTAGGTTTCCCTGTTGTGCAAAACTTTTTCCACCCTGCCGGCACGAATTAAGTTTTTCACGATTGTGAGTTCGCATGTGTACTTTAAGGTTTACATGTTGATGAAAACTCTTTCCACACTGTTGGCATGTGTAAGGCTTCTCTCCAGTGTGAATCCTCATATGCCTGTTAAGGTTTGCTTTGTGACTGAAGTGTTTTCCACACAGAAGGCAGGTAAAAGGTTTTTCTCCACTGTGAACTTTCACGTGTACTTCAAGCTTTTCATTTTGATCAAAACTCTTTCTGCACTGAAGGCGTGTGTAAGGCTTTTCCCTAGTATGATTCCTTATATGCCTATTGAGAACCACTTTTTGTGTGAAACTTACTCCACACTGAGGGCACGAGTAAGACTTCTCTCCACTGTGTATTTGCATATGCCTGTTAAGGTTTCCTTTTTGAGTGAAATGTTTTCCGCACTGCTTGCAAGTGAAATGGCTTTCTCCAGTGTGTACTTTCAAGTGAGCTTCAAGGTTTACTTTTTGGTTGAAATGTTTTCCACACTGTTGGCAGGTAAAAGCCCTTCCTCCTTTATGAACTTTCATGTGGGCTTCAAGGTTTCTTTGTTGATGAAAACCCTTTCCACACTGAGAGCATGTATAAGGCTTCTCCACAGCCTGAATTTTCTTGTCCATATTGAGAATCTCATTTTGAGTGAAACTTACTCCACACTGTTGGCTGGTGGAAAGGTTTTCTTCTGTGTGAATTCTCATGTGTTCTTCAAGTTTTTCATTTTGAGCGAAACTTTTTCCACACTGATGGCATGTGTGAGGCTTTTCTCTAGAGTGAATTATCATGTGGTTCTTAAGGTTTCCTATTCGTTTGAAACTTTTTCCACACTGTTGACAGGTAAAAGAGTTTTCTTCTGTATGAATTTTCATGTGGACGTCAAGGTTTCCTTGTTGAGCAAAACTTTTTCCACACTGTTGACAAGTAAAAGGGTTTTCTTCTGTATGAATTTTCATGTGGACGTCGAGGTTTCCCTGTTGAGCAAAACTTTTTCCACACTGTTGACAGGTAAAAAGGTTTTCTTCTGTATGAATTTTCATGTGGACGTCGAGGTTTCCCTGTTGAGCAAAACTTTTTCCACACTGTTGACAGGTAAAAGGGTTTTCTTCTGTATGAATTTTCATGTGGACGTCGAGGTTTCCCTGTTGAGCAAAACTTTTTCCACACTGTTGACAGGTAAAAAGGTTTTCTTCTGTATGAATTTTCATGTGGACGTCGAGGTTTCCCTGTTGAGCAAAACTTTTTCCACACTGTTGACAGGTAAAAGGGTTTTCTTCTGTATGAGTTTTCATGTGAACATCTAGGTTTCCCTGTTGTGCAAAACTTTTTCCACCCTGCCGGCACGAATTAAGTTTTTCACGATTGTGAGTTCGCATGTGTACTTTAAGGTTTACATGTTGATGAAAACTCTTTCCACACTGTTGGCATGTGTAAGGCTTCTCTCCAGTGTGAATCCTCATATGCCTGTTAAGGTTTGTTTTGTGACTGAAGTGTTTTCCACACAGAAGGCAGGTAAAAGGTTTTTCTCCACTGTGAACTTTCACGTGTACTTCAAGCTTTTCATTTTGATCAAAACTCTTTCTGCACTGAAGGCGTGTGTAAGGCTTTTCCCTAGTATGATTTCTTATATGCCTATTGAGAACCACTTTTTGTGTGAAACTTACTCCACACTGAGGGCACGAGTAAGACTTCTCTCCACTGTGTATTTGCATATGCCTGTTAAGGTTTCCTTTTTGAGTGAAATGTTTTCCGCACTGCTTGCAAGTGAAATGGCTTTCTCCAGTGTGTACTTTCAAGTGAGCTTCAAGGTTTACTTTTTGGTTGAAATGTTTTCCACACTGTTGGCAGGTAAAAGCCCTTCCTCCTTTATGAACTTTCATGTGGGCTTCAAGGTTTCTATGTTGATGAAAACTCTTTCCACACTGAAGGCATGTATAAGGCTTCTCCCCAGTCTGAATTTTCTTGTCCATATTGAGAATCTCATTTTGAGTGAAATTTACTCCACACTGTTGGCTGGTGGAAAGGTTTTCTCCGGTGTGAATTCTCATGTGTTCTTCAAACTTTTCATTTTGAGCGAAACTTTTTCCACACTGATGGCATGTGTGAGGTTTTTTTCTAGAGTGAATTCTCATATGGTACTTAAGGTTTCCTATTCGTTTGAAACTTTTTCCACACTGTTGACAAGTAAAAGGGTTTTCTTCTGTATGAATTTTCATGTGGACGTCGAGGTTTCCCTGTTGAGCAAAACTTTTTCCACACTGTTGACAAGTAAAAGAGTTTTCTTCTGTATGAATTTTCATGTGGACGTCGAGGTTTCCCTGTTGAGCAAAACTTTTTCCACACTGTTGACAGGTAAAAGGGTTTTCTTCTGTATGAATTTTCATGTGGACGTCGAGGTTTCCCTGTTGAGCAAAACTTTTTCCACACTGTTGACAGGTAAAAGGGTTTTCTTCTGTATGAATTTTCATGTGGACGTCGAGGTTTACCTGTTGAGCAAAACTTTTTCCACACTGCCGGCATGAATAAAGTTTTTCACGATTGTGTGTTCTCATGTGTACTTCAAGCTTTTCATTTTGACCAAAACTCTTTCCGCACTGAAGGCGTGTGTAAGGCTTTTCCCTAGTATGATTTCTTATATGCCTATTGAGAACCACTTTTTGTGTGAAACTTACTCCACACTGAGGGCACGAGTAAGACTTCTCTCCACTGTGTATTTGCATATGCCTGTTAAGGTTTCCTTTTTGAGTGAAACGTTTTCCGCACTGCTTGCAAGTGAAATGGCTTTCTCCAGTGTGTACTTTCAAGTGAGCTTCAAGGTTTACTTTTTGGTTGAATTGTTTTCCACACTGTTGGCAGGTAAAAGGCCTTTCTCCTTTATGAACTTTCATGTGGACTTCAAGGTTTCTTTGTTGATGAAAACCCTTTCCACACTGAGAGCATGTATAAGGATTCTCCCCAGTCTGAATTTTCTTGTCAATATTGAGAATCTCATTTTGAGTGAAACTTACTCCACACTGTTGGCTGGTGGAAAGGTTTTCTTCGGTGTGAATTGTCATGAGTTCTTCAAGCTTTTCATTTTGAGTGAAATTTACTCCACACTGTTGGCTGGTGGAAAGGTTTTCTCCGGTGTGAATTCTCATGTGTTCTTCAAACTTTTCATTTTGAGCGAAACTTTTTCCACACTGATGGCATGTGTGAGGTTTTTTTCTAGAGTGAATTCTCATATGGTACTTAAGGTTTCCTATTCGTTTGAAACTTTTTCCACACTGTTGACAAGTAAAAGGGTTTTCTTCTGTATGAATTTTCATGTGGACGTCGAGGTTTCCCTGTTGAGCAAAACTTTTTCCACACTGTTGACAAGTAAAAGAGTTTTCTTCTGTATGAATTTTCATGTGGACGTCGAGGTTTCCCTGTTGAGCAAAACTTTTTCCACACTGTTGACAGGTAAAAGGGTTTTCTTCTGTATGAATTTTCATGTGGACGTCAAGGTTTACCTGTTGAGCAAAACTTTTTCCACACTGCCGGCATGAATAAAGTTTTTCACGATTGTGTGTTCTCATGTGTACTTCAAGCTTTTCATTTTGACCAAAACTCTTTCCGCACTGAAGGCATGTGTAAGGCTTTTCCCTAGTATGATTCCTTATATGCCTATTGAGAACCACTTTTTGTGTGAAACTTACTCCACACTGAGGGCACGAGTAAGACTTCTCTCCACTGTGTATTTGCATATGCCTGTTAAGGTTTCCTTTTTGAGTGAAACGTTTTCCGCACTGCTTGCAAGTGAAATGGCTTTCTCCAGTGTGTACTTTCAAGTGAGCTTCAAGGTTTACTTTTTGGTTGAATTGTTTTCCACACTGTTGGCAGGTAAAAGCCCTTTCTCCTGTATGAACTTTCATGTGGACTTCAAGGTTTCTTTGTTGATGAAAACCCTTTCCATACTGATGGCATATGTGAGGCTTTTCTCTAGAGTGAATTATCATGTGGTTCTTAAGGTTTCCTATTCGTTTGAAACTTTTTCCACACTGTTGACAGGTAGGGTTTTCTTCTGTATGAATTTTCATGTGGACGTCGAGGTTTCCTTGTTGAGCAAAAGTTTTTCCACACTGCCGGCACGAATAAAGTTTTTCACGATTGTGAGTTCTTATGTGTGCTTTAAGGTTTACATGTTGATGAAAACTCTTTCCACACTGTTGGCATGTGTAAGGCTTCTCTCCAGTGTGAATCCTCATATGCCTGTTAAGGTTTGTTTTGTGTCTGAAGTGTTTTCCACACTGAAGGCAGGTAAAAGGTTTCTCTCCAGTGTGTATTCTCATATGCCTGGCGAGGCTTCCTTTAAAAGTGAAAAGCTTTCCACACTGAAAGCAGGTAAAACAACTTCTAGCTCCTATCGCTTTTTTAACTGTTTTTCGAGAGGAAGTCTTCTTAATCTCTGAGCAACTGAAAGATTTTTCTTCAGTTATGAAATCATGATGGTTCTCATGCTGATCTTCTTCCATTTTATTCAGCACTTCATTCGTCTCTTTAGTTGCTGTCAAGTCTAAGGCAAAAAAGAAAAAGACAAACATTTAAACATGTAAAACATTAATAGCTTAGTCCAGAATCTGGCCATAACTTACTCACCCTGAATTCATCTTAGGTGTATATGACTTTTTTCTTTCAGACAAATCCAGTCTGAGTTAATTGAAAAATTATTATATATTTCAAGCTGTTTGATGCCACTCAGCGGGTGTTGCACTGCATCAGTCCAAGAAAAGTTTAATAAAAAGCGCAACCGGGGGGTCAACAAAGGCCTTCTTTAGCGAATCTATGTGTTTTTGTAAGAAATATATCCATATACAAACTTAATCACTTGAACCTAGGCCTGGGCAATATAGCTAAAAAAAGTATCAACTGTATAATCGATATTATATATATATATATATATATATATATATATATATATCGGTCTCGAAAATTAACATTTTTCATGACCTTTTTGTAAAACAAAGAGAAATAGAAAAAATGTGTACATTTAAATACTGCATTTTTTAATTAACCCAATTTATTGAAATTTGTTTTAACAGTCAAAAACAATTAAAGTTACACATTTCTAAAATTAAATAATTTCTAATGTTTTCTATGCAGATTAAATGGGTCACATAAGGAAACTTTTTTTCTTGTCTCCCAAGACCACAGGAGGGCACAATGAGCAAAATAACGCAGCACATTAAAAACATGCACTACATCTAAATGAATTCATAAATATCAAATATAATTTCAGAAATTGCATTAACAATAATGAACAAAACAGCATCATGTATTTATGCATTGCTTAAGACACGAGTGCAGCAGTCATATTTTTCCATGTAAAATTGCGCTAAATAGGCGTTCTTTGTGAATGGCTTGGTTTTAAACTAATCACGATATTCTCCACACTGAACTTCTATATTTCTCTAATATTTAGAATGTATAACAGCAGCGGCACGTCTTGCAGGCTAGAGTAGACTAACAAAACATTAAAATGCAACGTCATTTACTTCATCGCATCTTGCATGCCACTGATGACTCTCCCTGACGCACTCCCAACATTTAAATGTTCATTTTAGATTAGACTAATATATATATATTTTTTTATTATTCACAACCTCCTCATCACAGGCAGGCACAGCACTCAATTCAGCATGTGTTCGTGTTTGTGTGAGCTGTCTGCATCACTGCGTTTATGAATGATGCACCGTCGATAAATACTGATACCTTCTTTAGCCTAGGCCTACTTGAATCTAGCTTGCACCAACATTTGTAAACTAAGCAGTTCTGGGAGAATGACAGAGGTCAGAGCATGAGTCTCGTGAAAACCAACGTTTGTTTACAGGAGCAAAGGAAGCAAAGTTTCATTACTTCATTAAAGGAAAGGTTTCCTCTTGGCTTATATCGAAATCCTCTGACAATCTTTACAAATCCTCATTTTGTACATTCAGGCCCGGCTGCAGGATGAAATGACTGAGGGGGCATGTGAAATTGTTAAGGGGGCTTAACTTTATTACACCATCAAAATGCTTTGATGGCTGTCATGTTCATCAGCTGTACTCTCAATCACTCTTTCAGTGTCCTTTTTGTGGTCTGAAATACGCTGCATATACTTTCTTATGTCCATTTTTGAATATTAATGATAATTCACATTTTAGCTGAAACTTAATTGCTGATTTTTTTTTTTTTTTTTTTTTTTTTGAATTGCTGATAATATCACACGTTCAGATATTTGCTCGACGGACACCGAATGGCGCGGGGTTGGATAAAACCACCCCTTGCTTTACATTTAAACAACTGTATTTTCCATATGTGCCTTAATACCCACATCAGGAAATCACACAGTCAACAAAAGATAAGCCAGCGTCATTTATTATTAATAATTAACCCTTTCACACTTAAGTTTAAAATATTCTAACTGACTCCCGAGAGTAAAATTTTTCAAGGCGACAGTTATTTTAGAACGTTCCCCCTTAATGTTTCCATGGCAACGCGTCATATTTGTCACGTGACACCGCAGCCACAATAATAACACTGTATAACAGATGTAGGCTATCCTTCATTTCGTTTTTCCTTTTTTATTCGAAATATTCACAAACTTTCTTACCATGTCATCAACTATCTTATAATCCGATTCTCAAATATGTGTAAGTGAGTGTGTTTGGTCGTTTAAAAATCTTTATAACAATAGAGTAAACTTTATAGTTAGCATTGTTCCACTGTGTTTTATCTGATATGAAAAACACACGTCGTCAAATTATATTTGAATATATTGTTTTTGCTGCTTTCACAGACTCCAAATGTAGCCTATTGTTTTACCAGTGCTTATGTGTATTTAAATGTCTGAAATCTAAAATAATCATTATGATGTTGAAAACACTGCATAGTTGTGATATATGACAGCGTTGAGCTCGTCCGTATCTGGCTCAGCGCCAACCAACGCGAAAGACGTTTGAATCTGGCAGTGATGATGTCACGAGTCACAACACTGAACATTCTGAATCCCATGGGGATAAGGTTAAATTATTATTTAACTCAAAAGGTTGGCCATTTATTTTTAACCAGGGATACAAAAATGAAACAGAGGGGGCACAAGTCAGATCTGAGGGGGCATTGCCCCCTTTTGCCCCCTCGTGGCGCCGGGCCTGTGTACATTAGTTAGTGACCGTTGTTTGATCCCTCCACAATATTTCCACGTGTGTCACTTCGGAGCAGTGTATGCACAGCGATGACCTCCATACGTCACCCTCAATAGAGTGCAAGTTAGAATCAAGTGAATATTAGGTTTTGAATATGGATAATTTTCTTACAAAAATGCATCAATTTGCTACAGGAGACCTTTGTACACCCCCCCGGAGCCATGTGAGAAACTTTTCTTGGACTGATGCAGTGCAAAAACCCTCTAAATAAACCAAATAATTTTGACAATTTTAATCTTAAATTGGTAAAATTTGTATTGAAAAAGTACTGTTCATGGACTGTCATTGAAGTCAAGGTATTGTTATCAATATCTGAAAGATTTCAACCCAACTCTCTGTGACTAAGTGACTAATAAAATAGATTGACTATGCCTCATCTCGTCAACTAACTGTTAGGGGGCAGCCCTAGTGTTTTCACATATAGTCCATTTTTGAAAGCACAGTTACTATTTATTTTTAACTATAATAACCAACATTTAAATAAATATTTGTTGTCTATTCAAACATGTATATTGCACAATGCCTTTTTTTGATGTGTGTGACATATACCTCTGTAAATAAATACAATTTAAATTAACTTCAATGCACTTTGAATGGAACATAGACCCCTTACATTTTTCACTCTCTGTTATATTGCAGCCATTTGCTAAAATAATTTAATTTCATTTTATTTCCTCATTAATGTGCACACAGCACCTCATATTGACAGAAAAGCACAGAACTGTTGACATTTTTGCACATTTATTAAAAAAAGAAAAACTGAAACATCACATGGTCCTAAGTATTCAGACCTTTGCTCAATATTTAGTAGAAGCACCCTTTTGATCTGATACAGCCATGAGTCTTTTTGGGAAAGATGCAACAAGTTTTTCACTCATGGATTTGGGGATCCTCTGCCATTCCTCCTTGCAGATCCTCTTCAGTTCTGTCAGGTTGGATGGTAAACGTTGGTTGACAGCCATTTCCAGAGATGCTCAATTGGGTTTAAGTCAGGGCTCTGGCTGGGCCATTCAAGAACAGTCACAGAGTTGTTGTGAAGCCACTCCTTCGTTATTTTAGCTTTGTGCTTAGGGTCACTGTCTTGTTTGGAGGTGAACCTTCAGCCCAGTCTGAGGTCCTGAGCACTCTGGAGAAGGTTTTCGTCCAGGATATCCCTGCACTTGGCCGCATTCATCTTTCCCTCGATTGTAACCAGTCGTCCTGTCCCTGCAGCTGAAAAACACCCCTCACATGATGCTGCCTCCACCATGCTTCACTGTTGGGACTGTATTGGACAGGTGATGAGCAGTGCCTGGTTTTCTCCACACATACCGCTTAGAATTAAGGCCAAAAAGTTTTATCTTGGTCTCATCAGACCAGAGAATCCTTCAGGTGGATTCAGGTTTTTAGCAAACTCCATGCAGGCTTTCATGTGTCTTGCACTGAGGAGAGGCTTCCGTCGGGTCACTCTTCCATAAAGCCCTGACTGGTGGAGGGCTGCAGTGATCGGTGACTTTCTACAACTTTCTCCCATCTCCCGACTGCATCTCTGGACCTCAGCCACAGTGATCTTTGGGTTCTTCTTTACCTCTCTCACCAAGGCACTTCTCCCCCCGATACCTCAGTTTGGCCAGACGCCCAGCTCTAGGAAGGGTTCTGGTCATCCCAAACGTCTTCCATTTAAGGATTATGGAGGCCTCTTAGGAGCCTTAAGTGCAGCAGAAATGTTTCTGTAATCTTGGACAGATCTGTGCCTTGCCACAAATCTGTCTCTGATCTCTTCAGGCAGTTCCTTTGACCTCCTGATTCTCATTTGCTCTGACCTGCACTGAGCTGAAAGGTCTTATATAGACAGGTGTGTGGCTTTCCTAATCAAGTCCAATCAGTATAATCAAACACAGCTGGACTCAAATTTAGGTGTAGAACCATCTCAAGGATGATCAGAAGAAATGGACAGCACCTGAGTTAAATAAATGAGTGTCACAGCAAAGGGTCTGAATACTTAGGACCTTGTGATATTTCAGTTTTTCTTTTTTTTATAAATCTGCAAAAATGTCAATTTTACATTGAGGAAAAAAATTAGATATAACAGAGTGAAAAATTTAAGAGGGTCTGAATACCTTCCATACCCACAGTAGGTTTGCTTCGAACTGGAACCATGGTGGAATCATGTGATATCCACTTCACAGAGCACTTACGTTCAAACAGAAAAAACATTTAAGGCCTTACACATACAGTCATGGCCAAAAATATTGGCACCCTTGGTAAATATGATCAAAGACGGCTATGAGAATTCATCTGCATTGTTAATCCTTCTGATCTTTTATTTAAAAAACTTCACAAAAATGTATCCTTTCTTTGGATAATAAGAATTTAAAATGGGGGAAAATATCCTTATGAAATAAAGGTTTTTCTCAAATACTCGTTGGACACAATTATTGGCACCCCCTAAAAATTCTTATGAGTAAAATATCTCTGAAGTGTATTCCCATTCATATTCACAATTTTGAGCACTCCAGCATGATTATAAACAAAAAAATTACCCAGCCATGGCTTCATGTTTCACAGAAATATAAAGAGGAGGGAAAACAAAGCCCAAATTCCCTTAATCATCCATCACAATCAGGAAAACAAAAGAATATATTTCTGATGTGCAGCAAAAGATAACTGAGCTTCACAAATTGGTGAAGTGGCTTTAAGAAAAGAGCTAGAGCAGTGACAATTCCCATTTCCACCATCAGGAAAATAATTAAGAGTTTCCAATCAACAGAAAATGTTATGAATCTGCCTGGAAGAGGATGTGTGTCTATATCGTCCTAATGCACGGTGAGGAGGAGAGTTTGAGTGGCTAAAGACTCTCCAAGGATCACATCTGTTATTGCAGAAAATAGTTGAGTCTTTGGTTCAGAAACCCTTCAAAAAAAATTGTCAAACAGAACCTACATCAACACATGTTGTTTGGGAGGGTTTCAAAATAAATTTTTCTAGCTCATCCAAAAACAAACTAAAGCATATTCAGTTATCAGACATGACTGGAATTTCAAATGGGACTGGCTTCTATGATCAGATGAAACTAAAAATGAGCTTTTTAGCAGTAAACACTCAAGATGGGTTTGGTGAACACAGGGATAAACAGTACCCCATGTGTACAATGAAATATACTGCTGTATTTTTGATGTTGTGGGCCTGTATTTCTGCTGGAGGCATGGCATTCACATGGCATCTTTGATTATATCAAATACCAACAGATAAAAAATACAAAAAGTGACTTACTCTGTTAGAAATCTTATAATGGGCCATGTTTGGATCTTCCAACTGTACAATAATCTAAATACAAACCTCAAAAACAACACAGAAATGGGTCACTGAGCTCAAAACAAAGCTTCTGCTATAGCCATTCCAGTCCTCTGACCTGAACCCTACAGATCATGAGAGGAGTGAACTGAAGAGGAGAAGCTGGGAATCTGAAGGGTCTGGAGTGATTCTGGATGAAGGAAATGGTCTCTGATCTCGTCAGGCATTATAGGAGAACATTTAGACAAATAGAGGTTTCAAAAAGTACTGAATAAAAGGGGTCCATTAATTGTGGCCAAAGCGTATTAGAGAAAAACATTACATAATGATATTTCCCTCCCATTTTAAATTCTCATTATCCAATGAAAGGTTAGGTTTTTGTGGATTTTTTAAATAAAAGATCAGAAGGATTAACAATCCAGATACATTTTCACAGCCTTCTTTGATCATATTTACCAAGGGTGCCAATATTTTTGGCCATGACTGTAAATGGAATGTAAAAGATGATAATTTGAGAAACATCTCCCTTTTTTTCCCTTCATGCAATGAAAGTCATTGGTAACCAAAATAACTGTTACCAACCATCTTCAAAATTTCTTCTTTTATGTTCTACAACAGTAGTCGGGCAGTCATTCAGGTTTGAGTAAATTGTGTCGTTACATTTTTTTTGGGATGAACTATTCCTTTCAAGGTTTTTTTCCCTTCTTTATTTTAAAAGAAATCAGAAATAATTAGAGGTAGACCGATGTATTGGTTTTGCTGATTACGAGAGCAGCCTTTAGTGGCTGAATCACCGACAGCACGTGTTGTTTGATTAGATATGTGACGCTGCACGCTGAACAGAGCGATAAACTTCCGGATTTAAATGTAGCGGACAGAAAATCCTGCCGCACATCAGAGCGCCATTCACATAGTTTTCCATTAAATTACATTATATTTGCCCCAAATCGTTGTTATTGTACATAATGGATTGTATATTGAGCATTTTCATTGAAACATCTGTCTTTTTTGTGGCTCTAATAAAGTCTGTACGCTTCATTTATAGAGCTATAATATAGATCGCTCTTTCCATTTGCTCCATTTTTTTCCCCCCATGTATCAGTGATGCGTGGGTCAATGTATAAACAACCCGCACCCGACTGATATTTTCAACGAACCCGCCCGCAACTCCGACCGCAAAAAAAAGAAAAAAGAAAATATTTTACCCGACCCGCTTCCTAAACCGCGTTTTTTTACAAGTAGTAAATGCGTCGTCCCTGTATATTAAATTTAATTACTTAAATAGGCTGTAGCCTACAGGATGATAAGCGTTATGACCACACACATAAAGCTTGCAACAAAGAACCGGTTAAAGTAATGATTATGACTGTGTCTCAATTAGCAAGGAGACATTTAGTTGTTTAGTAATAAACTGGTGTTTTCGGTGTCCCTGCTAAGATGAAGTTGACGATGCGGACTCGCCGTGAACGCCAGAGAGAAATGCATATTTCATATGGATTACATCATCAGAGAGTAGCCTATTTATTTTGGTTTGAATATTTGTTTAAAAACTGACACTACCTGACCCAAGATACCACCCAAAGTGTCTACAGCGTTTTCTTAGCTATTTCAGAATCAGTAAAAATGACTGGGGCAGTAAGGACATAAGTTAACAGTACGCCTATGGACGTATCCGTGTATTTATTAGGCAGGGTCGCATGAAAAAGTGGGAAGGATGCTCAATTTGCTTGAGGCGGGACAAAGGGTAAAATTGCTGTACAACATAAAGCAGGACAGGTGGTCATGCTATAATAGCGCCAGTTATTCAGCCAATAAAGTGTAGGCCAATTTCAATATTGTGTCTAGTACTATATAAATTACAATAAATTTCAAACGACTCGACCGACCGCGACCCGAATGTCATTAAAAAAATTTTTGGATGACTCATTTTGGATCAACCCGCGCAAAACTGAAATGTACATTTGGAGCATGGCGGGGTACAGTACACTACTGAACTTTTATGTAAATTCAGTCATAACCATCTCTTGATGACATTTTAATAAGAATCAGACGCTTTGAGAAAGAAAACAAACCTCTGAGTTTCTCGAAATCTTCTTGTTTGAGACAGAAAACTTCTTCAATCCTGATGTCTACGGTCTCCTCTTTGACAAACGCCATGTTTCTGTCGTGAAGAAGAAGAAAATCAAATGAAACGAAGTCTCAATCAGCTCCTCAAACAAGACAAACAAACCGCGTTTCAAACTAAAGAACACAAATAACACAGAAAGTCACTCGTGTCGTGTGTATGTGTTGTTCACTCTTTCACAGTGAAGTGATTCAGGACACAGAGAGTGAAATGAGACGCAAATTTGCCGTGACTCATGCAGAAGCGCTTAACTTACACAAAGTCGTGTGTTTTAAATGTTATGTAAAGTATTACGTCGTTAAATTAAACAACCGGTACATATAAAACAAATTAGTAGTAATTATTTAAACACTTCGGATGATTAAAAACGCGGACGTCTCGTCAGCAGAATCATAGATGCGCGGCGCAGCCTTGTGACGTCATGGAAGCAACCCAAAATAAAAGTCTTGTCCACACGATTATAGAACTTCACACTTCACACGTAAAACTTTCATTCATAATAGCAACTACAGAGCATTTGTGATATAGTTTAATAGTCTGCATTGTCTTAACATATTAATGTTGCATTAGTGTGCATAAATGTTTTTGATATTAATGAAGTAACAGAAATTACAAAACACCCAGTTACAGGTGTTGGAGACCCAGAAGCAGGGATGTGCACAGACATTTTGAGGGGCAGGGGCTCAAGTGAAATAAAGGGCACTTCTCATAATTACGTATTTCTTTTTCTTTTTTTGAAACAAAAAAGTATATATATTAACGCAACACTGACTTCCTTTTTTAAAAAAAAATAGTTAAAAAAAGTTAATTAATTTTATGTTCCTCAAACTCTAATTTTCAAAAGATGTCTACAAAATAATCAGTTCACACAGAAACCATGGTCTCCTTAGTATTCACTAGGTTTATAGAGCAGCGAAGGAAACCATCCCACAATGTGCATGTTTGGAAAACATTTTCTATGCTACTAGTTTCAAGTATATATTTAGAAGAACCAAAATAACTGCATCAAGCAGAGGGGTGTGTTTTACTAATAATTTTTTTTTGTTGTTTTTTTTTTGCACAAGGCACTACATCATTTTAGTTATTTTGGTTTTATCAGAACACATAACACTTTTAAATCAACACAAATATTCACTCTAAACTGAAGAGGGTTGTTGCTGCTATTTTGTTAACTTTGCATTGTGCTGCCTGCCTGGCCCTGCACTGCAAGCATGATTAAAATTGTTTAAATACTTTTTGTTTCACAAGCAAAATAACTTTTTAGCTTCACACAACTAAACATCAGAATACTGAATTGCCTTAATGTTTTAATCAAATACATTAATATTATTATTGCTATGCATGTACACATACACAATAACTGATGGTGACTGACAAGGACTTAGTTTCACATTTGAGGGAGGACTGTATCATCACCATCATTAAATAAAACCTTCACAATCCACATTTAGATGGAGTTTGTTTTAAACCTACTACACTCAAAAAATATTCTGTGGCTTAGTAAATATTTAACTTAATTAACTTAATAAAGTCTGAAAATCTTACTTGATTGTTTGAATTAAACTTACCAAAATAATTGAGTAAAAATTAAATAAAATTAAATAAAAGCCAATGTCATGTATGTGTATTTGTGGTTGTATGGAATACTATTTTATAAAGGTTTAGAGGAAATAAAAAAAATGTTCATAATTAAAAAGTTAATTTATAAATATTGTTATTTTTAATGTTTAATGTTAACTTATTTCTACTCAGTTTTATTTATTAATGTACAAATGCAGTTACTCAGATTTAGTACATTTTTTAGAGTGTAGCCTATCCTCCATCTGTTTGCATCTGTAGATTTCTTCTAGATTCACCAATTTAGATTTCTAAATTTCAGGGGGAAAGACTCTTGATGTAAGTCATTAACTAACTGGGGACGTTCTTATTTTATTAACTTATTTTATTACATGGCTTGGTTGATCTCCAATGTTGAACAATGTAGAACTCCAGGAGTTCTTTGATGTCTATGTGTGCACGTGCCTGCCCAGAAGCATCTTCAGCAGATTCTTGATGGAGATCAAACTGTGGCGCTGCAGTCTTGAAGTCCGACTAAAGCAGTGAAACAGATTTCAGTCCTTACAGGTGAAGACCAAGCAATTTAAACACTGAACAGATGTCAGCAGCTCTAGAAGCACTCAGACTCAGCAGATCTACAGACTCATTATCACATGATTTTAACCCTAAAACAATATCAACGTTGATTAAATTTGCAAATACAAAATATAAACCAATGTTGATTTAACCATGGCACCCAACGCTGATTCACAGGTTTAAATGCAGTGGGTGGTAAAAAGTCCTTTAGAAGCAGCATTAGTGTTTAAATGTTTTATAGGTCTGTAGAGGGTGTGTACTGACCGTAACAGTAAAGCATTAGCTAACACTGCGTCAGTAGTGTTCAGCTGGTGTTGGGAGTGTTTGCGTTATGTTCCTTTACTCAACATGAAGATGATGTTGTGCCTGAGGTGTGTTGCAGGGGTCATACTTCTCAACATAGCAGGTGAGATCGGATAAAACTGAAGCAAAACTAATAGACCTAAAATGTGCTTGTTGATAATCAATAATTGGTTAGATGATAGGAGGTGTTTGAATCCCATACAAATAAAGGGCATTTATGGATTCAGGTTATTATTTTTCTTTGATTGCTCAATGACTATCAATGTCTATACTTGATTTTCTTAATACAACTAGTGTGAATAGTTTATAAAACACAACAACTTTTTTTTTCTCCTTTACGGTTACAGTGGGTAGATTATAAACGGATGAAGATATATTTCCTATGCATTTTTGTTTTAACATCAAAACACTTTAATCATAAATATATGTTCACATCAAGGTGAATAAATTATGACCTAGTGAGGTTCACCCAACCTCCTTTATATGGTCTCTTTTTTTCTCACTATTTTCATTTAACCTCTCATTTTCCCCTTTATCTCTTTTCTTAAAGAGACACCTGCAGCTTAAAAAGTCTTAAAACAATGGAGTTATCAAGATGCCTGCAAAGAGAACTGATGACTTTTGATATAAGTCTTTCACATTAGCACAATGAATCATTAAGTTTCCTTAATGAGGCGTAAGTTGTGTAAAGGGTTAGTTTAAAGAAGAATTGTGATAACTTAAGTGTAGCACGATTTATTAAGTGTAAACAATTCATCTTTATCCTAAATTCCACATGCACAAAGGGTCATCATCACTTTCAGTCACATTTTATATTTAAATACAGTTCTAAAATAAGTTGTGTAACAAAAAAAAAATTAATAATAATAAAGTTACATTATTAGATTATGCAGCAGTAAAGTGGTTACTTTGAAGTAGGCTTTTATTTGAGAGACAGTGGGTTAATATGACTTATTTTTCATTGTACAATTGCCCTTGATGCAGTCTGGAACTTCACTAAAAAGCAAAGTTCATCCACTCTTGCTAACGTAGGGATCACAGGCAAGGCAATGCAAAGTTTTGTCACTTCCAGAGATGTATAAAGTACTAGAGACCCATACTTGAGTAAAAGTACAAGTGCTCTATCAAAAAAGTGACTTGAGTAGAAGTTGAAGTGCTCTTTAAGCACCACACTTAAGTAGAAGTGCTAAAGTATTCAACATTTTTTGTACTTAAGTATTGCAAGTAGTCTATTTTAAAATGTACTACTCAAGTACTGAAAGTAAAAGTAGAAGTATTGTGTTATGTAGCTATTAAAGAAAGTAGTCAAAAGTTTGAACATATTGTTTTTACTATTTCAAATGATTAACCTAAAGGACAATCACAATTCCTTTGACTGTAACTTTTTGTAAACAAAAAACAGTTACTAGGGTTAGTTCGCCCAATTTGCAAAATGATGTCATTAATAACTTACCCTCATGTTGTTTCAAACCCGTAAGACCTCAGAGGGTCATTTAGAATTTTTTGAAGCATCGGAAATACATTTTGGTCCAAAAATAGCAAAAACTACGACTTTATTCAGCATTGTCTTCTCTTCCGTGTCTGTTGTAAGACAGTTAGAAACAAAGCAGTTTGTGATATCTGGTTCGCGAACAAATCACTCGATGTAACCGGACCTTTTTGAAACAGTTCACCAAATCGAACTGAATCGTTTTAAACGGTTCGCATCTCTAATACGCATTAATCCACAGATGAATTAAGGTGTTAACTTGTTTAATGTGTCTGACACAGGCATTTAGCAGTCAATGGGAATGCTAACAGGCGGCAAGGAACTTGACCGGAAGTTGAAGTCGGGTGGGTGCCGCCATCTTTTAGCAGAACTTCACTTGCGTTAGCATTTCCATTGACTCCCATTCATTTTGGCGTCACTTTGACAGCGAATAACTTTACATCTGAGGCGTTTAAAGACTCCGTTTGTCCATTATTTATTTCTAAAGATACACGACAATATATAAAGGGCTCCATTACCTTCTATGTTACATTATGGCCCCGTGGAAACAGTTTTTGTAAAAAATAGGCTAACGATTGCGTCATAACCACTCGACTCTCTGTCGCATTACCGTACAGACAGGAGGAGAAGCTCGCAGGCAAATTAACTTAATATGGCGTACTGGCGTTACATTTTAAAATACTATACAAAATAATTAATCAGAAAACTTACTCCTGCTCACTCACGACAAAGAACTCCCCGCTCAAGCTCGCCGTCTCTGCAAGATTAACGATGGCAGTTTGCACGCACAGCTACTAGAAGATTTACATCTGTCAGACAGGTTGCTGACGTCGTCAAGCTTCGTTTGAGTCTGCGCGTCAGAAACGGAAGTGCTAAAAAACGCTAAAACTGGGCTTCATTTGTCTCAATTGAGTTCCAATGGGGTCGCTGTGTCCATTTCTTTTACTGTCTATGAATGATAACGCAAGTGAAGTTCTGCTAAAAGATGGCAGCCCCCACCCGACTTCAACTTCCGGTCGAGTTCCTTGCCGCCTGGTTACTGGTCATCCGAGAACCGATGCAACCGGTTCTTAACTCGTGAACGAGTCATTATCTGTCTCGGCTCGGTGTTCCTCTCTCTCTTCTCAGCAGTTCAGTCAGCACGCGCAGTCTTCTTAATCGCTTGATTCGCTCAATGATGTGCCAGCTTCATCAAACCTGCCATCTACAGTTCTGGCAGTGGTTTGTAATGGAATGATTCGTAACATTATTATAATTGTAACGAGTAACGATGCAGCACATAAAAAAAAATATCGAAGTGAAAGTATTAAACTCAGCGAAAATATGTACTGAAGTAAAAGTGGAAGTAGGAGAAAAAAATAATACTCTAGTAAAGTACAGACACCGCCTTTTAGTACTTAAGTACAGTAGTGAAGTAGTTCTACTTCGTTACTATACATCTCTGGTCACTTCACAGCATCTTGTTGTCTTTGGAGCATCTTTATGTTTGGCTTCTGTGTAGACCTGCATTCACCTCTTTTGTTATTCACACTATGGGCCCTGTTTTAATGATCTAAATGTATGGTCTAAAACACATGGCACAGTTGTGTTAAGGGTGTGTCCGAATTCTCTTTAGTTAGTTTAAGGATGGGAAAAATGGTCTGCGTGCCCTGCGCATGGTTTAACAGAGCTGTCCCCATACTCTTAATGATTAATGGGTGTGTTTTGGGAATAATGTTCAATAAACCAATCAGCCATTCCCTTTAAAAGCCAGTTGCGCTCGTGCCATGACGAGTTCAGGATTTACACAGTGGAAAACTGGATCGCTTCTCTAGTGAGGGAACAGATCTGCTCATGCGTGTAATTCTGATACATTCAAAGACTATCCATTATGGCATGTAGGCATTTTTATATCGATAAATAACACAATAATAATACAAAATAATAATCTTTTACGTTTTAATCCTTTACATTTTCATTTTTAAAAATGTTTGTATGTTTGTGTTCTGCTGCGCATCCCTGTGTGTGTAATAAGTAAAGTCTATGTGCATTGTGCACCCACTTATAGGTGCACATTTCCAACACGCTCTTTAAATAACATAAAAATATTGTGCTTATTGTGAATCTGTTGGCGGGGCTAAACAGGCAGCGATGTAGAAGCAGGAGCTGATCTTCTTCTGTGGGGGCAGTGCTTATCCACACTATTACTTCGTAGAGTATAACATCCACAAGCTGTATTTTTGGCACACTGCCTTCAACATAAGCTGTTTTCAGATTAATATGGAAGTTTTGAGTTCTGAAACTTACAAGATGTTTTTATAGTACAATGACCTCTAATATATAAAAAAATAAAGACAATTTTGGTTTTTGAGGTCGTGACCCCTTTAACATGGCTATACATACACACACATACATATACAGTACATTTTATCCTAACTATATATAAATTATACTTCATCCTTGATATATTTAGTCATATACAGTGAAAGAAAGCTGTATTCGCCTTTAGCTCAAGTTAAATGAATATGATTTATGAGAGCTAGGTTTGTATAAAAGGTGTTTTATTGTGTTTGAACTGGTTTTGAGGATTGCACACTTGGCATTGCTCAAGATCTGGCGAGTGTGTGCCGGTAGAAAGCGGCAAATGGGGTTTCGTGGAGATGAGTGCGGAAAGTCCTTACATGGAGATGGTTTGGGTGCGTTTTATGCAAATGTCTAACCTTGCACATGGCCGCTCAGTTAGAACACTGTTCACCATTCATTAACATTCGGATGATGTAAAGAACAAATTCATGTGCATATACATGTTGTGAATTACATGGGAAGTTTTTGTGAGAAGTTAGACTGTGCGTATAAATACTACAATCTTTAAAAAAAAAAGATGGATTACATGTCTCCGCTTTCTTCCACTATTGAAAAGTGAAGCCTCAGTATGGCCAGTCATCTTCTTAAATGTCCCACCCAAACTCCTGCAGACCCAGTCACAAGAGCACAATCTCTAATTCCTTCACTAACTCTAATCAAATCTTATTCTGTTTTTCTTAATATAGGCTCACTCTGTCAGTTAAATGGTAAGTTTTTACAATTTTATTTAAATTCTGATTTTGACTGTTGTGCAATAAATTCTCACATCTTTATTTCTCGCATCAGTGTGCGGCAAAGCCCCCCTGAACCACAAAAAGATTGTTGAAGGGCAAAATGCACGTGAGGGGGCTTGGCCTTGGCAGGCCAGCATTCACACCATTATACCTAGAGAATACATCTGTGGTGGGACTCTAATAAATGCACAATGGGTTTTGTCCGCAGCTCACTGCTTCGAAGGGTATGAAGTAGTATAACATTACATACACTGACCAAAAAAACCAAAAGAGGAATTAATTTTGTTCTACTTACAGGTTCTCTGGAGCGAACATCAGAATATACCTGGGACGTCATAGACAAACAGGCTTAAACCGAAATGAAGTATCTAGAACAGTAATGCGACTCATCATCCATCATGATTATGATGAAGATAGCAAAAACAACGACATAGCACTGCTCCAGCTCTCTTCTACTGTAACGTTCTCTGATTATATTAAGCCAGTCTGTCTGGCATCTGCTAGTAGTGAATTTAATGCGGGCACTAAGACCTGGGTCACTGGTTGGGGCTCGCTTAATTTTGGAAGTGAGTGCAACTCGAAAATCAATCAAACAGATGTTTACAAGCCTAAAACTTTGTTTAGGGATTTATACTTAAGAGTTTTTATTATTATTATTATTATTTTATATACTATATAGGTAGTGAGACTCCAAACATACTGCAAGAGGTACAGATACCAGTCGTCAGCAACCGTGTTTGTCAATCTGCCTACGGAAGCATCATTACAAGCAACATGCTGTGCGCTGGATTAAAGGAGGGAGGGAAAGACTCGTGTTCGGTAAGATGTCAGTCACTATCTGCTTACAGTTTCTTACAGCATATTGTCAGAGATAAATAAGTGAAGTGTTTGACCCTGCAGGGAGATTCTGGAGGTCCACTGGTCGTCAAGAAACTTTCGCGGTGGATTCAGGCTGGCATTGTGAGTTTTGGTCACAAATGCGCACTACCCAACTTTCCTGGTGTGTACACCAGAGTTTCCAAATACCAGGGCTGGATCAACTCTCATATAATCGGCGATAAGCCTGGATTTGTGTCCAGCTCCATCCGAGGCTCACCCAATCTCCTCTTGTTTTCCCTTTCACTTACTGTATCCAGTATTCCTCTTATTTTTTCCCTTGACCTCTTTACTTAAAAAATGAGTCATAATTGTTATCAAAGGAGCTATCAAGATGCCCGCAAAGTGAACTGACTTGCTTAAAATGGACTTTGATATAAGTCTATAGAATTTTACTTTCACATTTGCACAATAAAACATCTTTATAATTTCTCTTTGAAGTAAGTAGTTAATGAGAATTGTAAGAACTTGATGAAATAAAGCAACTGAGCATACTCCACTTTCAGTCACTTATATATTTGCTATGTATTGGGGGTTAACAATTTATGTTATAAAATTATATTAAAACCTTTATTTGATTGAATTTTATATTAGTAGAATACATTTAAAAGCTGTCTTACATTATTCGGTGACTACCTCTTGCCACTATCTGGGAGGCAGTCCAGAGAGAAGATTAGTTAGTTTACAGATAACCTCAAAATAACAACTTATTCTGTGAACCTAACCTGTTTAAGGGTTACTTTACTTGAGAAGTATTCAGCCCTATTGATGAGGCTCCAGCAGATATGACAGATTTAGTCACTGCTTGAAAGGGTTCAAATATGTAAAGATGCTGGAAAACTGAAGAATCTGCAGGAGCTTAAAGATTTTTCTGTAGAACGCTGCTCAGTTTAACTGTTCAGAACAAACAAGGGACTCATGCACAACCATCACAAAACAGAAAGACAGTCGAGGATCATCAGGTAACAGAACACAGTACTAAGAACCAAGGGTTCCCAAACTTTTGAGTGGGGTTATTTTAATAATTTCAGCATTTTTTTTGTCTTGTGGACTAAATGTTAATATCTTTTATGTACAATATCTTACTCAGGACAGTACTAAATAAAAAATAACATGCATTTAGTACGATCTCTCTTACTTTTTGAAAATTACTCATATTTTCACAGATTCTGCAAGGGGTGCCCAAACTTTCGATCCCCACTGTGTATATATATATATATATATATATATATACATATATTCTCTAGAATAACATAACTGATTTATTTGCTTAGTACTTATAAACAAAGTGAAGTTAAAAGTAATTCAAAAGTTGTTGAAGTGATTGGTACATATAATGTTTGATTTTTTTCAAGCAGCCAGAAGAAGAACTTCGGGCACCTCCTGAGGATGGAGACAGTGACTGATTGTTATGTGGGAGTGTTTTAATCTGTTTCATTGCAGTTTCCCTGGTAGCTCTCCTGCAATTAACGGGTTAATTGGATCCACCTGAAGGGAGCGGCTTTAAATCTAGGACACATGCTCTCACTCTTTCTCTCTTGTCTTGCAGCTGGCACTGCAGTAGCAGTGTTTCTGCTTTGTCAGTCCCCTTTTGTTATTAAATCAATTTATTTTGACTGGCATACTTTTGTTTTGTGTCCTTTATGTTGCATCCCTAGAGCCAGGGTTGTATAACATAATGGGGGCTCGTCCAATTTGGTTTGTAAAAAGCATTTGTTTCTTTTGAAATTTTGGGGACCGTTTTTGTTTATTGCTTTTGAAAGCATTTGGTGAGTATGGTTGTTTGAGTATTTTTGAATAAAGTGTGCATGAGTTTTCCCGGTTAGGAAGGGTGAGAGTTCCAGCTGGATTGATTAATTCAGTCCTTCCATTGGTTCACTGTCTTGTTATTTCTCCTTTTTTTTATTTTTGAGGTTATTCTGGGTGGAGACTTGTTCTCTGTCGGGGGTGAGCATTTCAGAACTGTGACCATTGATTAATTGGTTCACATTTACTGAGTTTGTGCTTTTAATGTTGCCTCTTGCCCAGTCCTCAGAAGATAGATAGGATTTAGTAGTGTTAGGCAGGAATCCGAGTGGATCTATCTTATGTGTTTTTATGTTTGGGCTCCGCGACCATGCTCCCTTTGTTTTAATAGGAATAATAGAGGGATGAGTAAGCTAGGGGAGTTAAGACTTTTGAGGCACTTTTGTGTTTATTTGGTCCATGATCCTAACTTTTAGTGTTAGCAGTGTTTTGTGACCAGTTTCTTGTGTGGACTAATGTCCAGTATCGCCTTTAGATATTTGTGATTGCTTGGGTTAAGTAATCTTCTGTGTTTGGGTTAGTTCTACTGTTGTTGAAAGCTTTAAAAAGTTTGTTTGAGTATTTTTGCTGCTATTTCTTACTTTTGTTGCATGTGTGCTATTGGACCTGTTGTGTTGGTTGAACTTCTGTGTAGGAAGTAGTTACTAAAGGGTAGTTGGTAATGGCTTCTTTAGAAGTCTTCCTAGAGGAACCTTCAGAAGGGTTACTTGAGGTTTTTACAAAGGATCAACTTTTGCAGTTGTCTTATTATGATTTTCCATCACAAGTAGTGAGAAGCGACTGAAGGATGGTGTGAAGGAAACACATTACAGTTTTTCTCAGTCGCTTTGGTACATTTCTTGAATCAAACTCACAATTTGCAAAATCTTAAGTGCATTTCTCAAAACAATTTGTACAAATAGCAAAACACCATGGATGACCTGCAAAAGCCACTCTCTTACTCAAAATCCTTAGTTCATCTCTCAAAAGTAAATGTCAGTGTCATCAGAATGACAAGTCCTTGTGTACGGATAAGACAGTCAAATTGTTTAGTCATGTTGTCAATATAAGTTTACTCTGGAGGGATGTTCTCATGGAAACTATGGCTGAAGTTTTGATGACAATTGTTAGTTTGAATGGTTTTAAGAGGGACAGACAAGCTTCAACTATATTTGCAGCAATTATAGGTAAATATTGACGCATAATTTGTATTGATTGTTGACACTTGCATTACATGCATACAGTATTGTTCAAAATACAGTTTTTCTCAGTCGCTTTGGTGCGTTTTTCACATCATCCCTAACATGTGCAAAATAATAAGTGCATTCCTCAGAACAATTTGTACAAATTGCAATATACAATAGATATGTTTCTAAAGCTAGTCAGTCACTAAAAATCCTTAGTACATCTCTCAAAAGTAAATATTCATGCCAACGATCATGTCAGTGCCATCAGAATGATAAGTCATTGAGTCATTGTTCACGAACAAGCTCGTCAAAATGTTTAGGCATGTTGTCAATGTAACTGTGTGTACTTTGACAGTATTACCAGATGTAAACTTAGGCTACAGTTTGGATGACGGTTACTGTACTGAAAATGCACAAGGCTGCACTTCTATGGCATAAATCAATTTCAACAGTACTATATACATATTACTCTATGTGGGTTATTGATTGAAAGAGACAAAATTGATTTTGTTTTGCACAGCTTTACTAGTGCTACTTTATGAAAGAAAACAAAATAATTTACAGTAAGAAAAAGACAAGGGGCACAAAGTAAAATAAAAACTAAAACACAGGAAACACCCCTAAGGCACAACTTTGCCTGCAGCACTGTTTCTAGTGCTGTCTCTACACATCCAGACGTTCCTGTCTGTCGGCCCACATATTCTCATCCACATCACACCGGATATTTTCCCTTCCAATGCAACGTGGAAAGAATCTTTTGGAATGCCTTATCCATCCTCTGCAGGCATCTACTGTGATGTCCTCACATGCTGCATCCATTGCAGCCAGCAGGGTCATCTGTGTGTGTGGCTGATGATCATACACCTTCCACCTCCATGCTGAAAAGAACTCCTCAATTGGGTTAAGGAATGGAGAATAAGGTGGAAGGAATTCTATGAGCATCCTCGGGTGGGTCACAAACCATTGCCTTATGATGTTTGATCGATGGAAACTCACATTATCACAAATGACAACATACTTTGGCAAATCCTCTCTAAACAGACCCCTCTCATCATCAGGGATGAGAGCCCTGTAGAGAGTCTCTAAAAAGTTGAGTAGATGCTGGGTGTTGTATGGTCCTATAAGGGGGATATGGGTTAGGACGCCATGCTCTGAAATAGCAGCACACATGGTGATATTTCCTCCCCTTTGGCCTGGCAAATCCACAGTAGCTCTCTGACCGATGACATCCCTACCCCGCCTTCTGCATTTGGTCAGGTTGAAGCCAGCCTCATCCATGTATACAAAGTTGTGAGAGGGTTCACTTGATTCCAACTCCATTATACGCTATATCCCAGGACACAGTTGAATTAGTTTTGGTAAGGAAGAGTGACATAAAATGTGCATATATTGTATGTTCCTTCCACAGCGATGGAAGTGTGTGCAGTTTATGCTTACTGTACTATGTATCACAATAAAATTATTCTGTAAAATAGTTACATAGATATATGTTTTACCTGTACATACTGGTACCGTATCTCCTTAACTCGGTCCTCATTCCTTTGGAATGGTACACGGTACAGCTGTTTCATACTCATCTGGTTTCTATGCAGCACCCTGTCAATGGTTGAGATGCTAACAGTACGGATGTTTTCAAAGACATCGTTGTCTTCTATAATGGTCCTTTGTATTTCCCTGAGTCTCATAGCATTGTTTGCTCGGACCATGGTGCATATAGCCTCTTCCTGTTGAGGTGTGAAAAGGCGTCCTCTGCCACCGGTTTGTGGTAATTTTGCTGTCCTATGTGGGGACAAATGCAGTGATGCATTGCACACTTTCACATAGACAAAAATTATGCAAACACATTTTACTGTAAAACATACAGTTGGGTGGATGTAAAGTGCAGTATCTATCTGTATAGAGTATATTTATGTATGCTGTGAAATACAAGTGGACTACTGTAATAGGAAGCATTATAGGAAGTATACAGTATACTGCTTATATACAGTAACAGTGCACTGTACATTGGTGGACATACCGGTTCTCTCTTCGAAACGTTTGAACTATTGAGGACACGGTTGATCTCCCAATGTTCGGCTGCACCCTTCGACCCGCCTCAGCCATAGTAAGGCCATGATTGACAACATGGTCTACAATAGTGGCCCTTATGTCATCAGATATGCGCCTATGTCCTCTTCTGCCTCGTCCTCTGTTTTGCCTTCCACCACGCATCCTTGCTCCTCTTCTTCCTCCTGGCTGTTGACCCTGTTCGTTTCCTGGTCCATCCATTGTTGGAAAGTTGCAACTCTGTGTTGTGGTCTGTCTATATTTGCTTCCCAATTGATTGTTCATGAGATGCACCTTTGAGCAATTTAGACAACTGGTTGATTGTTGGTTGAACTAACACTTTACATTCCTTGAGTGAGGGTCAATTTCACCTGCACGATTCATCAATTCACATCTTTGTACAAAAAGTCTAATAAAAAAAATGTGTAAAACTATGCCTGACAGTTTATGACAAATAGTTCAACAATTTTGCATGTAGTGGCTTATGCAAAGAACTAATGCCTAGATATTTTGAGGGGTAAGACTATTCAACAGAGAACCATTTACTACATTTTGATCAAGATGACATGAGCAATTGAAAATGTGGAAAAAAGCTGACACTTGTACATTATCAATTGCAATATGTACAAAAGCAATTGCAATTTGTTCAAAGGAATAAGAAATTGCTTTAATGATGTGCACAAGTGACTAGATGATTTGGAATTTGTACAAGTAGTATCAAGAATTGCACTTTTGATCTAAGAAATGCACCAAAGCGATTGAGAAAAACTGTAATAGCAGTACAATGTGACTAACCAGAATAATCAAGGTTTTTAGTATAATTTTTATTGCTACGTGGCAAACAAGTTACCAGTAGGTTCAGTAGATTGTCAGAAAACAAACAAGACCCAGCATTCATGATATGCACGCTCTTAAGGCTGTGCAATTGGGCAATTAGTTGAAAGAGGTGTGTTCAAAAAAATAGCAGTGTCTACCTTTGACTGTACAAACTCAAAACTATTTTGTACAAACATTTTTTTTTTCTGGGATTTAGCAATCCTGTGAATCACTAAACTAATATTTAGTTGTATGACCACAGTTTTTTAAAACTGCTTGACATCTGTGTGGCATGGAGTCAACCAACTTGTGGCACCTCTGAGCTGTTATTCCACTCCATGATTCTTTAACAACATTCCACAATTCATTCACATTTCTTGGTTTTGCTTCAGAAACAGCATTTTTGATATCACCCCACAAGTTCTCAATTGGATTAAGGTCTGGAGATTGGGCTGGCCACTCCATAACATTAATTTTGTTGGTTTGGAACCAAGACTTTGCCCGTTTACTAGTGTGTTTTGGGTCATTGTCTTGTTGAAACAACCATTTCAAGGGCATGTCCTCTTCAGCATAGGGCAACATGACCTCTTCAAGTATTTTAACATATGCAAACTGATCCATGATCCCTGGTATGCGATAAATAGGCCCAACACCATAGTAGGAGAAACATGCCCATATCATGATGCTTGCACCTCCATGCTTCACTGTCTTCACTGTGTACTGTGGCTTGAATTCAGAGTTTGGGGGTCGTCTCACAAACTGCCTGTGGCCCTTGGACCCAAAAAGAACAATTTTACTCTCATCAGTCCACAAAATGTTCCTCCATTTCTCTTTAGGCCAGTTGATGTGTTCTTTGGCAAATTGTAACCTCTTCTGCACATGCCTTTTTTTTAACAGAGGGACTTTGCGGGGGATTCTTGAAAATAGATTAGCTTCACACAGACGTCTTCTAACTGTCACAGTACTTACAGGTAACTCCAGACTGTCTTTGATCATCCTGGAGGTGATCATTGGCTGAGCCTTTGCCATTCTGGTTATTCTTCTATCCATTTTGATGGTTGTCTTCCGTTTTCTTCCACGTCTCTCTGGTTTTGCTCTCCATTTTAAGGCATTGGAGATCATTTTAGCTGAACAGCCTATCATTTTTTGCACCTCTTTATAGGTTTTCCCCTCTCTAATCAACTTTTTAATCAAAGTACGCTGTTCTTCTGAACAATGTCTTGAACGACCCATTTTCCTCAGCTTTCAAATGCATGTTCAACAAGTGTTGGCTTCATCCTTAAATAGGGGCCACCTGATTCACACCTGTTTCTTCACAAAATTGATGACCTCAGTGATTGAATGCCACACTGCTATTTTTTTGAACACACCCCTTTCAACTAATTCAACTAATTGCCCAATTGCACAGCCTTAAGAGCGTGCATATCATGAATGCTGGGTCTCATTTGTTTTCTGAGAATCTACTGAACCTACTGGTAACTTGTTTGCCACGTAGCAATAAAAAAAAATATACGAAAAACCTTGATTATTCTGGTTAGTCACATTGTACTGCTATTATTTTGAACAATACTGTATAATAGCATTTTATTTCTGTGGAGTGGCGGAAACATGGCATTAATCAGTTCTTGTGTTTAATTTTGGAGGGAAGATCGGGCGTCTCCTATAGCGTAAAATACATTTACAGCAACGACTATATTACAGCATTTTCCCGGCAAATATTAACGTGTATGAACTGATTACTATGTTTACTACACTTAAAGTGTGTTCTCTTTTCCTAAATATGGTCCATAACATTACCGTTAACGGGATTAATTTCAATATGGATAACCCCTTCATCCTTCCCTTAAACATAGGCTAAACCTGCCCTAAACATAAGTGTACTGTTTATATTTACCTACAGTATGTCTGTATACTAATAATATATATATATATATATATATATATATATATATATATATATATATATATATATATACATACATACACACACATACAAAAAAAAAAAGTTCTCCTAAGAACTAATTTGTCCTAATAAGAAGGTTTTAGGACAACTTTAGATTCATTTCAAATGATATATAGATATATAGATTGTCTCTATATCTATCTAGATCTCTTAGATAGATATAGATAGAATAAATAAATGTGTGTGTGTATGTATATATATATATAATATAAAGTAGTCAAAATTAGAAATGGATCAAAAAAAGTTGTCTTAAAACCTGCTTCTTAGGAATTGGCCAGCCACTTCGGACCAGATTTCTCCAGACGATATAGATGGATATACTAGGGTCCCAGTTTTCTGCAGCTCGGAGCTGATGGTACTGCTGGACATCTTCTAATTGCAGGGCAAGTAAGCATGATGTGCCTTTCATCTGCTGCAGTAAGTTTCTTTGGGTGACATTGCTGACCAGTCCTCAGTTTCTTTGTGCTTCTTAAACAGAGCTTGGGCAGCACATCTGAAGCAGCGCATCCGTCTTGTGTCTTGTTGCTTCGTCTTGCCGTGGTATATGTTTTTTTTTTTAGCTGAGTTTGGCTGTTCCTCACCCAGTTCTGTTAATGTTAATATTACTGTATATATTGTATTTAAAATTTTATTTTGATGCTTTGGAAATGTTCTTATAACGTTTCTGCCAATAAAACCCCTTGAATTGAATTAATTTTGTGTGCGTTTAATTTTGGAGGGAAAAGGGGACTGCTCCAATATGGTATAATAATTTACAGTATGTGCTGTATATATTTTTCTTGTGATTCTATGGTCCTAATTACTAACATCCTAAAGTTATGTTAAGACACATTCACATACATATATACACATGCACAACAAGTGAATATCAATGAATGCCAGAAGCTGCTCAGTTTAAGTCAAGAAAGATGTGACTTGTTTGTGGTAACTCTGGCACTTGACAATAATTTTGACTAAATATGGACAATATAATCTTCTATCTTACACTTACAGCCACACCATCACCCCACCAGCTTCAGCACTCCACTGTTCAAATTCAAACCAGCTTCATCATCACTCCATTGCTTACAGGAACCACAAGCTCCCCAAGCCTGGCCACTGCCCTACTCCCCACCGATAATCCATCCTGTTGAAAAACAAAACAACACACACATACAGTGATGGCTTACAGTTTATGGCTTTGTAAAAATTAAATCCCACCTGTTCGACAGCTGGAACTTAAATTACTGTGAGTCAATTTATCTAGGTATAAGTCTTGGTTTAGACTTGTTTTCACCTCCTAAAAGAGAGAAAAAAGTGTAATATTGTCAAATTAAATGTCATCAAAAATACTCAATATTTACAAAGATGTATTCTGCTTTCATGTGTATACATTCCATTACACAAACGGGACTGTTAGATTAAAGTTCAATGTGTTACCAGAGCAGCAGTGTACATGTGCGTCTTTCATCAAAAATTTTAAGAGCCATGAACATGAGTTATGCAGCTAAAATTCTTCACTGTATTCTAAATAACAACTATTAAAATCATGACATCAGTTTTTGGTCAAAAGTCAGTCTCAAATGGTTTCACATGTCAGCCTCTTCAAATTAAAAATAGATTAATAATCTTTCTTTTTGCAATTATATGTTTTATTTGCTGGGATCATCCACATTTATGCTACATATCCTATCATCACAATGCACTGTCTAACAAACGATATGTGTAACTTTAATGACTAAATTAACCAAAGAACAACCTTGCGAGATACAAGTTAGCTATGTTATCTAGTTGAGCTAGTAAAAATACTAGCCTTAGTCTTATTGCATTGTTTTCTATTACCATGGTGCAAATGGCCTCCTCCTGTTCACGTGTGAAAGGGGGCCCTCTGCCATCCCTGTGAATTTGTCTTGCAGTCCTATGTGGGAAAAAAATTTGTAATGAAAGTACAGTGTACAATGCCTATTGTTAGATTACATACCTATTCTGTCGACGAAAAGTCTGAATAATCGAGGACGCAGTTGTTCTTCCAACATTTGGCTGCACCCTTCGACCAGACTTGGCCATTGTAAGCCCTTGATTGAGAACGTGGTCTACGAGTGTGGCTCTAATCTCATGAGGAACGTGCATATGTCCTCGGCCTCTTCTGCCAACTCCTCCACCACGCAGCCTCACTCCTCTTCTTCGTCTTCTCTCTGGCTCTTGACCCCGTCCAATTCCTTGTCCTTCCATTGTCAAACATTATAACATTCTGTTGCTCCGGCTATATATATACCTTCTACTTGATGCTTCATGAGAAGCACCTTCATTAGAGAAAGTCAAGATTCGCCTGGGAGCAATTTACCAATTAAGGACAGATTTAGAAAAAAGTCTAATGGAAATATAGAAAGTATAGAAATATGCTTGACATATTATGATAACTTGTTCAACCATTTTGCATGTAAAGACTTATGCTGTGAGCTTGTACCTAAATGTTGTGGGTGGTGAGACTATTCAACAGAGACCCAATATAATACATTTTGATCAACATGACATAAGCAACTGATAATGTAGGAAACAACAGAGAATTGTACATAATCATTTGCATGGATGTACCAAAGCATTTGCAACTTGTTCAAAGAAATGAGAAACTGTTTTTTGATGTGCACAGGTGACACAATGATGTGATAATTGAACAGGTAGTTTTGAGAATTTCAATTCTTATCTGAGAAATGTACCAAAGTGACTGAGAAAAACTGTAAGTTAATACGTCCTTTTTCTGAGAAAAATGTTGAGAGATATTTTTCTCATTTTGAATGGGTGGGATCCATGTCAAAGTGGCCTAGAACTATGTGGACTTTGCTTTTACAAAGTATCTTGGTGCGTAGAGCTCAGGAAGCTTATTCCGCTCTAAGCCTTGAGAAGAGTGCTAATTATGAGGTTAAAACGGCTATTTTGAAGGCATATGAGCTGGTACCTGAAGCTTACCGCCAGGACTTTCGAAGTTGTACAAAGTTTGCTCATGACACTTATGTTGAGTTTGCAAAACAGAAGGAGAATCTGTTAGATCGGTGGTGTACATCTCAGAAGGTGCAAAGTAAGGAACATCTTAGACAACTCATTTTGCTTGAAGAATTTAAAAACTGTCTGCCTGAGGTTGTTTCAGTTTATTTGAATGAGCAGAAGGGAGTGACTTTAGAACAAGCTGCAATCTTAGCAGATGAGTTTATCTTGAGCCATGAGGTAAAGTTTGGTGACAAACACTCTGAGGTTCAGGACCAGTGTAAGTATAACAGGTCTCAGTTTGTGAAGTCTGTGCCCTCTGGCTCATCACCTGCCAATAAAATGACTAAGTATGATTTGATTTCAGAAAGGTCTTGTTTTTATTGTAAGAGACCAGGTCATCTTATCGCAGATTGTCCTGTTCTAAGTAAGAAACATAAATCTGCAAAGACTGTAGCATTCATAAGTCCTGTGCCAAGTCTTCCTCTTGCATCTTCAGTTGTTAATGTTGCATGTAAGAATCGTGAGTTAGCTGGATCATCATCATTTTTGATGGACGGTTTTGTCTGTTTATCTTCTGACCCTGAAAACAGGCAAGCTATAAAGATCTGGAGAGATACAGGAGCTTTTCGATCTGTGATTCTATATGATGTCCTGTCCTTTTAATGAAAAGTCTGCTCAAGGTTCAGAGGTAATTGTTAAAGGTTCTGGTGGAGGATTTTTGTCTATGCCTTTACATAGCATTAATCTCCAATCAGATTTAGTCTCTGGGGATGTTGTTGTTGCACTTTGTTCCCAGATTCCCATAGATGGTTTGTCCTTTATTCTAGGGAATGATTTAGCTGGTGGGAAAGTGCTAGCTGTCCCTGAAGTAACCTCTACTGTCCTTAAATCAGACGGTCCAGATGAACTTGAACTGGCATTTCCAGAAACTTTTCCTGTTTGTGCAACTACTCGTGCAATGTCGGCTAAGAGGCATGTTGAAGACATATCTTCTAGCAGTGAATCTGTGATACCGCTTTATGATACTTTCATGGTCCTAGGTGACATGAACTTGTCAGCAAGTGGAAAGATGTTTCCATCTCCTGAACAGTTAATACTTGAGCAAAAACAAGACTCCACATTGTCACCCATGTTTGAAGATTTAGTGTCTGATTAAGTACTATCAAATGTTGCGTATGGCTATTTTGTTAGTGATGGTGTTTTGATGAGAAAGTGGATCCGAAAATATCACGTGAGGATGACTGGAGTAGTGTGTTTCAAGTTTATCGATCTGACCACTTGGGGGTCAGGAAAACCTTGAATCATGTGTTAAGGCATTTTTTCTGGGGTGAGGTCCGATGTGGCTCAGTATTGCAGATCCTGTCATGTTTGTCAGGTTGTAGGCAAACCTAACCAGTCTATTCCTGCAGCTCCACTATATCCTATTCCTGCCATCGAAGAGCCATTTGAACATGTTTTGATTGATTGTGTTGGGCCTCTTCCTTGTACTAAGTCAGATAATCAATATCTTCTCACAATTATGTGTGCCACCACAAGGTTTCCTGAAGCTATTCCTTTGCGCAAGATTACTGCCCCTGCCATTTCCAAAGCCCTTATTAAGTTTTTCACAGTGTTTGGACTACCAAGAGTTGTTCAGTCTCATCAAGGGTCTAATTTTATGTCTTGCCTGTTCTCTCAGCTGTTAAAGCAGTTTTCTATTCAGCATAATGTCTCATCCGCGTATCATCCAGAGTCTCAAGGTGCACTTGAGAGATTCCATCAAACTCTTAAGACTATGTTGAAGACCTACTGCAAAGAGTTTGAGAAAGACTGGGATGATGGCATTCCAATACTCCACTTTGCAGTTAGAGAGGTTGTTCAGGAGTCCCTTGGTTTCAGTCCAGCTCCTACTCCTACTAACCTCTTGGACTATGTGTCTTACTTTCGTTTCAGACTTAGTAGAGCCTGTGAACTGGCCAAAGAAAATTTGAAAGCAGCTCAAGGAAAAGATGAAGACTTGGTATGATCGAAAGGCTAAACATTGTGTGTTTTGTTCAGGAGACCAAGTGTTGGTGCTCTTACCAATACTTGGTTCTGCATTGCAGGCTCAATATAGTGGTCCGTATACTACGGATCGGAAAGTTCGGGAGTGTAACTACTTGGTTTAAAACACCAAATTGTAAAAGGAAAACCAGAATGTGCCATGGGAATTTACTCAAGCCTTACTTTGACCATAACCAAACTGCATCTACCGAGGTCAAGGCCTTGGCTGCACTGAATGCTCCAACTACTGAGACTGTAGAAGGGGTTGCTGTCTCTGAGATTGCTCAGAGAAGATTGCCAAATTCTGATATTCTTGCTCATTTAGACTTTCATTTGTCATATTTAAATCCTTCTGAGCGCTCTGATGTAATTCATTTAATTTATCAATATTCTGCCTTGTTTTCTGATGTTCCCTCTTGTACCAATATTCTAGAGCATGACATTGACGTAGGTCAAGTTAACCCTATTAAGCAACATCCATATAGGGTAAATCCTGTTAAATGCCAGCTTTTGCACAAAGAGGTAGAGTATATGTTAGAACATAACATAGCTGAACCGACTTGTAGTGCTTGGAGTTCACCATGTTTATTAGTTGAGAAGCATGATGGTTGGTTTCGGATTTGTACCGATTTTCGTAAGGTAAATGCCATCACGAAACCCGACTCCTATCCTCTTCCACGGTTAGATGATTGCATTGACCTAGTTGGTTTCAAAGTTAGACCTTTTGAAAGGCTACTGGCAGGTTCCACTTAGCCAGCGAGCCCGTGAGATCTCTGCTTTTGTCACACCAGATAACTTCTGCCAATATAATGTTATGGCATTCAGTATGTGAAATGCACCTGCCACTTTCCAGCGTCTTTTGTTAGAAGGAGTTGCAGGATGTGAGGCTTACCTTGATGATTTGGTAATTTATAGTTCCACCTGGTCTCAACACTTGGCCCAGCTTAGAGATGTGTTCATGAGGTTAAAGGCTGCAAACTTGACCCTGAATCTCTCCAAGTGTGAGTTTGGGCAGGCCACAGTCACTTACTTGGGTAAAGTTGTTGGCCATGGACATGTGTCTCCAGTAGGAGCAAAAGTGGGGGCCATTGTGAATTTTCCTGTACCATCATCTCGGCGGGAACTAAAATGTTTCTTGGGTATGGCAGGATACTATAGGAATTTTTGCAGAAATATTGCTACACCTTTGACTAACCTGCTTAGCCCTAAGTTTCCTTTTGTTTGGACAGAGTTATGTCAGGTTGCCTTTGACAATCTGAAGGCATTGTTGAGCAGTTCCCCTGTTCTTGTTGCCCCTGATTTTAACAGACCTTTCAAATTAGCTGTGGACGCTAGTGATTTTGGGGTGGGTGCTATTCTCCTCCAAGATGATTCAGTGGGAGTTGAGCATCCTGTGTGCTATTTTTCAAAGAAATTTGATATCCATCAGAAGCATTATTCTACAATTGAAAAGGAAGCTTTGGCCCTTATTCTTGCTCTGAATCATTTCGATGTGTATGTTTCATCCAGCGTTTCACTTGTTGTGTACACTGATCATAATCCCCTAGTGTTCCTGCACAGCATGAGAAATTCTAACCAGCGGTTAATGCGATGGAGTCTGTTTTTGCAGGGATATGATCTCACAGTCTGCTATATTTGTGGGAAGGATAATGTTTTGGTGGATGCTCTGTCAAGGTCGTAAGTGCTTGTGTTTGTCTATCGTTTATGTACTTGTTGACCTTGGCATAGGTTGGTCTATAGCAATGTTTTAAGGGTGGGAGTGTTTTAATCTGTTTCATTGCAGTTTCCCTGGTAGCTCTCCTGCAATTAATTGGTTAATTGGATTCACCTGAAGGGAGCCGCTTTAAATCTAGGACACATGCTCTCACACTTCCTCTCATCTTGCAGCTAGCACAGTAGCAGTGTTTCTGCTTCGTCAGTCCTCTTTTTTCCTTTTGTTATTAAATAAACTTATTTTGATTGGCATACTTTTGTGTCCTTTGTTGCATCCCTAGAGCCAGGGTTGTAACACTGATACACACGCACGCACACACAGTATATATTTAATATAATTTTTTTTGTTACTTGTTTTTCAGCATTTACTCAACATAAAATGAATATAAATATTTGTTATTGTTTTTCTAATATTTGAAAAACTTGCAGCTTTTTTTTTTTTTTTTTTTGAGTAATTTTCTATACGCTTCCTATGCATGACCACATTAATATTAATTTATTAAGTGGGTACGGAAAGTATTCAGACCCCCTTAAATTTTCACTCTTTGTTATATTGCAGCCATTTGCTAAAATAATTTAAGTTCATTTTTTTCTCATTAATGTACACACAGCACCCCATATTGACAGAAAAACACAGAATTGTTTACATTTTTGCAGATTTATTTAAAAAAAACCTGAAATATCACAAGGTCCTAAGTATTCAGACCCTTTGCTGTGACACTCATATATTTAACTCAGGTGCTGTCCATTTCTTCTGATCATCCTTGAGATGGTTCTACACCTTCATTTGAGTCCAGCTGTGTTTGATTATACTGATTGGACTTGATTAGGAAAGCCACACGCCTGTCTATATAAGACCTTACAGCTCACAGTGCAGGTCAGAGCAGATGAGAATCAGGAGGTCAAAGGAACTGCCTGAAGTGCTCAGAGACAGAATTGTGGCAAGGCACAGATCTGTCCAAGGCTACAAAAACATTTCTGCTGCAATTAAGGTTTCTAAGAGCACAGTGGCCTCCATAATCCTTAAATGGAAGACATTTGAGACGACCTGAACCCTTCCTAGAGCTGTCCGTCCGGCCAAACTGAGGTATCGGGGGGAGAAGAGCCTTGGTGAGAGAGGTAAAGAAGAACCCAAAGATCACTGTGGCTGAGCTCCAGAGATGCAGTCGGGAGATGGGAGAAAGTTGTAGAAAGTCACCGATCACTGCAGCCCTCCACCAGTCGGGGCTTTATGGAAGAGTGACCCGACGGAAGCCTCTCCTCAGTGCAAGACACATGAAAGCCCGCATGGAGTTTGCTAAAAACCACCTGAAGGATTCTCTGCTCTGATGAGACCAAGATAGAACTTTTTGGCCTTAATTCTAAGCCGTATGTGTGGAGAAAACCAGGCACTGCTCATCACCTGTCCAATACAGTCCCAACAGTGAAGCGTGGTGGAGGCAGCATCATGTGTGGGGGTGATTTTCAGCTGCAGGGACAGGACGACTGGTTGCAATCGAGGGAAAGATGAATGTGGCCAAGTGCAGGGATATCCTGGACGAAAACCTTCTCCAGAGCGCTCAGGACCTCAGAATGGGCTGAAGGTTCACCTCCAAACAAGACAATGACCCCGAGCACAGTTAAAATAACCAAGGAGTGGCTTCACAACAACTCTGTGACTGTTCTTGAATGGCCCAGCCACAGCCCTGACTTAAACCCAATTGAGCATCTCTGGAGAGACCTGAAAATGGCTGTCCACCAATGTTTACCATCCAACCTGACAGAACTGAAGAGGATCTGCAAGGAGGAATGGCAGAAGATCCCCAAATCCAGGTGTGAAAAACTTGTTGCATCTTTCCCAAAAAAACTCATGGCTGTATCAGATCAAAAGGGTGCTTCTCCTGAGCAAAGGGTCTGAATACTTGTGATATTTCAGTTTTTCTTTTTTAATAAATCTGGAAAAATGTCAACAATTCTGTGTTTTTCTGTCAATATGGGGTGATGTGTGTACATTAATGAGGAAAATAATGAACTTCGCAAATGGCTGCAATATAAAAAAAGAGTGAAAAATTTAAGGGGGTCTGAAAACTTTTTGTACCCACTGCATATGTGTATATATATAATTTATGTAATATATAACTTATTTATAATCTGTTTTTGTTCACACAAAATAAATGACTGGTTTTATTTTTGAATGTGTTAAACGTGCATGCTTGTTTCTGAAAGAACAAATGTGTTTTTGCAGTAACATTCTAGTTTGGTTCCCTACAGGTCCCTGAGACCAGTGGGGACGTTCTGAGAATCTTCACATAATGTCCTCTGAATGTTCTGTGAAGGTCCGGAAAATAACGTCCCATGACCCTTAAAAGAACTCCACATCATAACCGTCTCCAAACATTCCCGGAACGTTACTAGGCGACGTCCTTGACACCAGTGGGGACTTCTGAGAACGTCCTAGGAATGTAACATTTCTGCCTGGGAAATGTAACAAACAATGCTGTTCTTTCAATTTACACCCCCCCCCCCCCAAAAAAAAAAAACTAGAAAAATATTCTCAGCTCTTTTCAACATTAATAATGTTGATGATGATGATAATAATAACAATACATTTATTTTTGTTGTTTTTGTAGAAAATCAGATTGTTAAAAGGATTTCTGAAGGATTGCGTCACTGGAGTAATGATGCAAAGAATTCAGCTTTGAAAGTCAGCTTTGATTGTTCCTAATAAACTGTTTATCTGCAATCGCAATTGTATATTAAATTATTTTGTGGGTTAATATATTCTAAATAAACTACAAACATAAAATTATATACATTTATTTTGTCCTCACATTCTTTCTTGTAACTCTTCCCTCTCAGTCACAAACCTGACTGTCTGTCTGTTCTACAAAATGGAAACAAATGTATATTTCTACAAGCGTAAATATTAATTTTAATTGTGTCTAGATGAAGACATTCCTCTTGGAACAGAGCTAGCTCCGGTTTGGAGGGTATTTATTTCATACTCTGTGACAGGTTATTTAGTGTAAAAATAGTCATGCACTCATTATTTTTAAGGGGGCACGAGTGGTGGTAGGGGGGTCATCATGTGACACACAGCAGCCACAACGGCATATTTCCAAATTATTATTAAGAATTATTTATTTATAAATTTTTTATTAGAAAGGTTCCCAGATGCATGAACTATATCATGAAATATCTTGATTCTCATCTTCATATATTATGTTAGATAATATGCTATGGTCAAAGTAGCCTAATAATGTAATCTATTAACTATGCATAAAAACCTGTCTGGTAACAGATATTGGTGTCATGCCATAAAAATTTTCTATGACTGATTTTATATTAAATATGAATTTAACATTGAAAGTTAATGTGATATAAAAACGGCTACTAATATTTTATTGTACAGAAAGAGAGCAAATAACATTTACATTATCAAAGATCATTTTCACTGGCATTTTAGTGATGACTGATCTGAACACCTGATTGGTCATTGCATTCATAAGCTCAACAGAGTCAGGTGTGATTGGTTATAATGCGCAGTGCTGGCTCAGCGCCAGCCAGCGAACTCTGATCTGAATTTAGCAGCGGATGATGTGACTTGCTGAATAATCGCACACCATTTTTATTGTATCAAATATGGAAAATATTGAACTTGCTGCATTCAACTTGGCTCCCCTGTTATAAGTTACATGTACAACCAACTAATGTCATAGTGGTATCGTGTACTGTAATCGAATGTAGCCTAGGCTATATCTGTCGAACCATAGACAGCACATGCGGTGTTCATCTAATAAAGATATTCATTGCAAGCAAACAATAGCTTTTGCAGATTTGCTTTCAATTCAGTGCAGATCCAAAGCTACGTCTTCAACGCTCTTGATGTTCTTAAACTTTCTGTTACAACTCTGAGTGAACTGCTTCAGACGGCTTAGCGTGCGAATCATTCAAACTGATTCACGAACCAATTGACTGGTTTGCTAACTGATTTGATCAAGCCTTTGAACAGAATTGACTCAAAAGAATGTAATAAACACATTATAAATAAAATAAACATGTCCTAATTCTTAACTTCACTAGGCGTGTTTTGTATTTGTTTAGTTTGCATGTAAATATAAATAAATGGGTAATCTAATTCTTAGAATAAAGAGAAAATGTATCAGCTGACTTTCTCAGCCAATGAGCATGAAGCTGTGTCATCAGTCAGTCGTTTCCCATCATGCTTTTGATCAGCGCAATCGCTGGAGAGCAACTGCCCTCGACTGCTCAATCCGACACAGCCGCCTCGCCGTCGCCAGAGTTTTTTGGCACACGTCAGCATGACATCAGAGCAAGGAGCACGTAACTCAGACACTTTTCAAACCAGAAGGCATCTCGCGGTGATCACCGGTGATCGGTTCTGCACAGATTTTGCTCATCTCAAACAAGCCTATTGATTTGCGTCAGCTATGACATCAGTGCAATATCATTAGTTTGTAAAGCTGTCAATCATCTCACGTGAACCACGTGACCAAAAGGATGTCCTTCTGCAATGAAGCTGTCTGTGTCTTTGATAAAATATATGAAAGCATCTTATCAGTCTTTTCTGAAACTTCTCCAAAGCCTCCCATGATATGGTCTTACAATTATAAAATGCATAATTTTAGAGATATCCTCCTCAGATTTGAAATGAAGCATGACCACACTTGTAGCTACACTTATAGTTGTGGTTAGTGTGTAGTTGATATCCTACATTCAAATTTTTTTATACATTTAATAAATATGTTCTTAATATTTGTTGTTTTTGTTTTGCTATAGCATTCAGACTGGGTATCTAAACATTGTGGACAAAACGAGACATTCGTGGACCATTCCTGGGCTTTTGGGGAAACACTGACCCACATTTTTCCGACTTATTATAGACCAAACAACTAACCGATTAATTGAGAAAATATTCAACAGATTAATCGACAATGAAAATAATCCCAAATCCCTAATAATTATGTACAAGTGCATTGCATTGGAACCCCTGGATATAAGCCTCCCTCTCTATCTCTCTTAAAAAAAATTGTTCTCTCTGTTTTGTCATTTAGTAAACTTTATAGATTTCAACCATATTATTCCGTCTTCAGTCTCTTTAACAAGAACTTATATTAATGTATGAATTGAATAGTGATTGTGTGACCTATATTGGGGAACAACCAGTGATACCCTTGGTAGTAATATCAAATGATAGCCTATAGCGATGTCATCTTACCATGAACACGATGTGGTCACCAAGAATTTATAGTTTACCCACCTCTTTTTTTTACTACTACACCTCTGTGCGTCACCCACAGTAATGAAGTAAAAGTACAGATTTTGCCCCAAAAAATGTACTTAAGTAAATCTAACAAAGTAAATGTAACTCGTTAATACCCACCTCTGACTTTTAGCATTTCCAAACATGGCAGGCATAGGAACTTCAATTGAACAAACATGAATGAATATAAGGCTTGCCATAATTCACTGCTAAAGCTACAGTAAACACAATGTAACATTTATAAGATGACAAAGATCAGGAAAAATGCTTAAGAAAATGCGCTGTTGTCAAGAGATCACAAAGAAAAACAGTCTTGATATAAGATAATGAAAACATGATTTCTCTTCATTTTATTAAAGCATTCTTTATTTTGAGAGTAACCAACATAATAGCCAGGAAAAACAAACATAAGCTCTATTCGAAGTGCAGAAATGTTCACAATCTCAAAACACTTACACATAAAACATGTATTTTATGTCCAAGACTGCAATCTTTTATCAGCTAAGCTCTATCAGAGAAAAAACCCCACATACCAAAAGAAATAAAGCTGGAAATATATTCCCTCCATGATAATCAGTACAAAATCCATACAGATGTTGGAAATCAATAAGGTAAACAATTATACGGTGAAACCATTACCTAAAATACACCACAAACAAGTATGCATTGGCTGTAAATACTATGGTTAGGCCTGTCAAAATGTTTCTTCAAATATTTTCTCAAATTGCAACACTGTTGGGGATTTTGTCTGGGGACAGATAACAGTAAGCCAATTTCAATTCAGCATTCCGGATCTTGATGATGTTGGTCACCTCTTCTAGTTTTTTGCGGAAAGTCTTAATGGCTTCCTTCACAGGTTGCTCTGTGAAGTACATATCTGGATACATGCCTAGGAACAGCTGGAAAAAAAAAAGTTCTTCAGAAACCAGAAAAATAAACAGACTCGTCTCTAAACTCCACCCCTTTGGTTACTGTCAATCACTCAGACAAGCATATAAAACACCCCAGAAAAGAATATACTCATAATATTGAAATATCTAGAAGAATTCGCTGTGTTTCTTTAGAGAACTTGTAAAAATTATGATTAAGAACTGCAGATCAGCAGACTACAAATCAATGCAAACGATTGATCGATAAGTCATTTCACTTCATCTCATCATTTTTTAAGATTTAAAAGAATTAGTCAAAATGACTTCTACAGCCAATTTGATTGTACTAAATTTTTGTAATTGGAGAACGGTGGCAATTTGTTATAGTTAGCTGATAACATTAGTGTAGACTAGACAGCTGCCACGTTCACTACAATTTGAAGTGAAAAGCGTATGTGAATCAGAAATCAAACCTCATTGCTCTCAGTCCGAGTGAGAGCCCAAACCGTTGCCAGAGCCATGCTGGAACAATCACGGTCAGGCAGACTATCCATGATGTACTTCATATCCACTTGGCCCTTCTTCTGGGGAGGAGGCTTGCGCATGGTGGAAGGATTGTTGGGGATCCAGGCGTACCAGTCAAACTGGAACATAAACTCTGTGACATTAGCTTACAGATATTATCCATCAATTTTAAAGGGTTAGTTCACACATATGAATGAAAATTCTGTCATGAATGTATCATACTTCAGTCTCACGATGAATGTGCTTGCTTCCGCGTCATAAATCATGTTATTATCATTTTCTTTGCGCACAAAAAATATTCTCGTAGCTTCGTAAAATTACAATTGAACCATTGATGTCACATGGACTATTTTAACTTGCTACGTGTACGTTGATCGTTGCTGTCTACAGAGGGTCAGAGAGCTCTCAGATGTCATCAGAAATATCATATAGATGCTATAGAGAAATGTGTGTTCTGAAAGTGAACAAAGATCTTGCAGGTTTGGAACGACATGAGGTTGAGTAATTAATGACAGATGTATTTATTTTTGGGTGAACTAACTCTTTAAACACTCTTGCTGTGTGCGTAACCTCACCTGTCCAAAGTTGACAGCAGCATGTTGTGCTGATGCTGTGAAAATCATGACAGTCAGGTACTCCACCAACTGCTCTCGTGACTCCAGACACTTTGGAAAGTCTGTAAACAATGGCAGTACGCATTTAATTTGTGTGTATCAAGTCACCTTTATGTCTGTGCACAAAGATGCATGCTGAATATACTTTACCAACAATCATGCATGGGTAACAAACACACACAAACACACACACTAACATTTTGATATCTTGAACCTGTACTCACTGGGAGAGTTATTCATGCCAGAGCAGGCAACATCATTAACAAATCCTTGAATCTCCTCATCTTGTTGAACCTTCTCATCGCTGTCATAGTAGATATTGACCACATCAGAAACAAAGCTACAGAGAGGTAGAAAGAAAGAAAAGATACTCTGGATGCCGAACATTTTCATTGAACTGTATGTGGATTCATATGTGATTTTGCAGTAGCAGTGCTGGATCTGAACTGTTGATACCCTGCCACCTACCGGAGTATTGCCTCCCAGATCATCTTGCCATCATCTCTGTAATAGTATTTGGGCACATCTTCCATTCCTCGAGCTTTTATGTCCTCAGGGAAGCACAGGGACTTGTAGGTTAAAGTCTCCATGGCATTTTTCATCAGTGTCCCCATCCCATCTCCACTGATACTAGCAACCTTTGGATTTCAAGAATACAGTTCATCTTTTGCCTAAATATTTTCAGAAATTAACTAGACTGTAAGCATTTATTTAGTCAAGTGACCATCTAGGGGATAACGGGTGAAGTTCTGGTATTCTGGTGGATGCTTTTTCATTTGTAGATATTTAGGAGCTGAATAGGTCTGTGGTTTGCACTGTCTATTAAAGCAAACACCAGCTAACTAAATACAACGAAGCCTATGTATTTAACAAGAGCATTCAGCAAAAAAAGACACCATCACAAGCCAGAAACTTTGATAATAATAAAGATTTCGTAAGACCGTTTGCGTCTTTAAACCTGTATCACAGACAGATATTATGGCTTGTCAGAAAAAGACAAAATAACCAAATATGAACAGAATGTCTTTGGATCGTAACAAAACACTGTTTGTGTATGGATGTATTAAATTACCTTGCTGAAGATCCCGTCTTTACTAATGAGTTTTTCTCTGGCCTCTGCATTGATTGCAATTGTGAAACGAACATGAGGCATCAATAACTGTAAGAAGGAAATATGCATTTAAACGTGTATTAAATCTTTTTATTATTCAAATAGCATAATGTGAAACAGCAAAAGTGGTTTTCATGCGGTGCTCTGGAAGCTTTTGGTTGAATACAGGCAAGGATATCAAAACCAGCAGCCGTTCATTGACACAATCTCTAGTTTAGCACTGAATCTAAATATCATGACTGTGAAATAAAGGTACCTTGTATACGGGGTGGACGGCAGAAAGCTGTCTGTACATGGCCATTTCAAAAACCTCTGAGAACAGATGTGTCTTGAGAAGGTGTGTAACCAGCTGGTGTACATTGAAGTCAGACGATTTCACCCACATCTTGGCCAACATCCAGTCTGATTGATTATCGCTTGGGAGAAAGATCGGGCTCGTTTCCCCTGGGGTTTGACTCAGCTGATTCAAGATATAATAAAGTCAAACAGGACATTTGTATCTACTTCACTGCAAAATGACTTATTTTTAGTTCATGTTTTCATTTGATACTGTTCCTATATGAGACAGATACCTGAATGGCGATTGGCACAATTTGGTTCAGATCATTCTTGTGCAGTAGGCAGATGGGTGCAGTCAGATAGCGCTGGCTGCTAGATGCTGGCACTCCCTTCAGTATTTCATAATCTGCTATGTAGATGTTCCCTGCCTGTAAACATGTGTTCATGGGTGTGTACTTTAGAAGAAATGGTTTGTAGCTCAAAATAACACTGATTTCAGTCTTTTATATAAGCTGAATATGTGAAGGAGGTAACAACACAATCAAATCTTGGATAATTGACCAGCTGTTCAAGCGATTTATGTCTTACTGTTTCTGACCTGTAATTCCTGTTGTAGTGTGTGTCCTGTCTTCAGAGAGTCCTTGACCATCTCTTGTGTGACGGGAAACTTGTCTGGAAGTTGCATGCACTTCCTGATCATGACGGGATTGCAGCCGTTCAAAAACTGATAGCCAAACATGTAATCTTGATTCCAGTTTTCCATCACGTCCTCTGTCCAGATTACAAAGGAGAAACTTGAGTCAAATGTCAAAGGCGTTACTGGTGTCCTGCAACAATTGTGTTTGGATATATAGTTTTTGTCTAAAATTAGAAAACTGACAAACAAATCATCTTAGAAACATGGTTTCCTGAAAAGGGAACAAGATCAAGTTCCCTTGAAAGAGAACAAACATTAGTGACAGAGGAAAAAAAATCATCCAAACCTAGTACTGCGGTCTTGTGGCCCAGAGTTCCCAAAAATTCAAATAGATGTCTAATATCTTTAATGTCTTCCCAGGACTCAAAGTGTCCCACAAATTTCTCAAGACGTAAATACAGCGCCCTGAAACATACAGTATAGTTAAAAACATGAACACTATTTTATGGTTCTGCATTTGTGCTGAATTTCATAAAAAAAAAAACTGAGGGAAAATTCTGTGACAAATCAACAAGGACTGTGGCCATGACACAGTCCCCCAAACTTACACTCTGACAAAATTCCATTCCCAGTCAAAATTTTTTTTCCGATCAAACTGAACTTCTTTAGGGAGATCGTTCAGATCGGCATCTATGCTCATAGGGAAGCCTGGGCTCCACTCCCTCCATCTTCAAAAATAAAAATGACAACATTTACTTATATCATAAAGAATTATATTTTATATATTCCAGAGCCAGAACGTAGGTGTCCAAGAAGCAATGATCCAGGTCAGTGTCCAGTCCAAATACTGTAATTGAATGGAAATCCTCCTTGTCTAAGCCCAACACATTACTTTCTAGATTTTGAGGCATGGCAACTAATGAGTATTTTAGCAAGCTAGTGGAGTATATGAACAAATTCCCTTAGGCATTAAGTCGAGGAGAACTCAATAAATATCAGAATCTCCAAAATAACTCCAAAGTATCTTAACACTTCTGAGAAGAATCACTGCACATCAACATTGTTTTAGGAATACATAGAGCTTTCTTTCATCTCTTGTTGATGAGTTGTTTGTTAGATGACAGTATTTGTAATAAACTTTTCAGGATGTTGGTGATCCGAGTTTCTGGATCAGTTACACAAAAAAGCAATGAATTTCTAGTCTTGGAAAAATAAACTTTATTCGTGGAAAGGCCAAAATAAAAGCTGCACCTGGGTAAGCGAAGTATCTTTCTCTGCAGTGGTGTCTTTGTGAAATCGGCTATTTGTAAACCAGAGATATGTATGTATATATGTACAAGTGATACAGTATATATACAAACTAATTAATATGGTACGGGTGAATTTTAATAATATTTCCTGGTCTACAATGGTAAGAGACAGATACGAAGTTAAATATTTGTTTGCCAAGCACACTGAACTGTATCTAGGGAGGAAGAAAAAAGTCTCTTTTATCAAACCTGAATATTTTCCGTCTCGATTCCAGTTCATCTTTTCTTTGCTCTTGAAAAGATTCGGTGTCATCCTGAGGCAGTCGAGCTAAATGAACACATATAACACAGAGAAAGCACAACATTTAAGACATGACTCAATCACAACTGAATTTTAAACAACAATAATGAAAAAGTGAGTCTGTACGTACCAGTGCCTTCTCGGATCATCACTTCATTTTCGTCCACTAGCCACCAGTAACAGGGGAACTCAAAGCAGTCTCCAGAGGGGGTTTGCACTTTGATATGCTCACAGAACCATGGATGATTGTGCTGATCCTTTTCAAGTTTCACCTGGACAATGTTTCCAATGTTCTTCTCCACATGGACGTCAAGGGAGAACTCCTTTAATGATAACATTTATTAGACATGTTATAAGTAACCAGAAAAATACGACAATAACAAAACATATCTCCGCAGACTTTATTAAATTAAAATTGATTTGGTGACGTTTTTAGGCTAAACTGTTAAACAACATTAATACAATTACTTGACCAATAGGTGGCGCTGTGATATAAAAGATGTGCTTTTTGGGTGACAAAGTTAGGAGTCAACACGCCAAAATGTATAGCATCAGATTTAGTCGACCAGAGTCGATTTTTGTGAAAATTGTTTACATGATCCAAAATGATGGCTTTTCAAGAAAGTACAAAAGTTTAGCCGGCTAAAGGCATGTTTACATTTGGTGTCTTTTTTGACAAGAGTGCTTTTTAGTAAAATAAAACTTTGGCAGGGTTTTTTTTACAAATATCAACCGAAGGTGTTTTTTGCTTCTATAACAACAGCTGCAACGGTAGCCTAGCACTGTGTGCTGCAGAAAATTGGGCTTTTGAAGTTAACAGGGAGGGTTATGGAGCGTGACATAATGCGGGAAAGGAAACCGTGGTGCTTCCAACAATTTTGTTAACTCCTTGTGCTCCGAAACTAGTACGGTCTGTCGACTGGCTATCTTCTCCTTATTTTCTCATTGTTTTTTGTTGTTATGGAAACGACTCGCCACTCGCTTGTAATTGGTCAGCTGTCAAAAAGACGCTTGACGTACAGTAGGGTGTGTTTTTTTTCAGAAAAGTTGCACTTTCTTTCAACTTAAAAAGACGCTCTGAGCTGCAGAGAAAAACCCCTGTGATGGGTGTTTTAAAAACCGCTCAGGACTTTTTTGAAAACACCGTTTACTCCATAGGATTACAATATAAAACAGACAATGTTAGCTTCAAAAATGACACGTAGCTCAAGGGGTAATTCATATCATTGTTTTTGGCATGTCTCAAAGAATCTAACAAGACCGGTCTCACGACAATAAAGAAAAGTAACAGTTCAGACTGTCTTCTGTCTGTGTGCCAAATGTAATAACTTTCGTATGTATGGCTCTATGTGCTGCAATAGACTTCAAGAAGAGGAAGAAAATTAATGTGCCTATGTTACTATAGTGCTTGGCTCCTAATAATAATCATAATCTTTAAAAGAAGAATAGGGTATTTGAGAAAAAGTTTAACAATATGGAAAGCAAGGAATGAATGAATGATTGAACTATTGAAATTCAAGCTATACTAATAGTGAATGGGAGGTTGACCGGGAAGTCCTCACTAAAATGTATTTTAAATGTGATATTTAAACACGAGACAGGTTATTTCCCTAATGTTTAAGCATATGAACACTGGTTAGAAGAGTAAAACCTTAATAAATGTATTTATTGGGAAAGCAGAAATTGGCTTATACTAATTTCCACCTGTATAAAAGTGAATTGATACATAATGCTGTTACAATACATTCCTATAAATAACTGACTTTCATTCATCCTCTAACAACATAGTGTTTGTAATTTATCAGGGGTCAAGCACCAAAGGTGTTTAGCATCTCTTATTATTAGTGTTCTTAATATTGTTCTTCTACCTTTCTTGACTCCATGGCAGGCTTTAGAAACACTTGCAGGAAAGCTATGAATTTTGGCAGACAGACAGAGAACATTCTCATCATTTGCTACAGTAAGTATGGAGGTAAGGTTTTTTTATTTATTATTATTGCTTGATCTCTCCCCTTGTATTGTACAGCACTGTTAACCCATCCATCCTTCTTATTTGGTTTCAAGTGGATTTTTTTCTTTACATATAGTATGCGTCTCATTTTGTCTTTTGAAGGCAGAGACTTAACTAGTTCTCGTGTTCTGGAAGTCCTAGGATGCTGTTACAAGAAACTTCCCAAAAACACAGCCTTTGGACATTTCATACATATGTATGTGTGTTTGTGGGTGCGTGTGTGTGTGTGTGTGTATATGACATTATCAAAATAATAATAATAATAATAATAATAACAACAACTGCTAAAATCAAAATAATAAAGTCTTTAACGTTCTTACCGTTTTAAGAGAAAACCAGGATCGATCCACCAGGGTTCTTTCACTGCTCTGCTTCTCTGAGTCCAGCAGCGTCAGGTAAATGTCGTCCATTCTCTCTAACTGTCTAACAGTATATACAGTTACCTTGAAGGTCGGCATTGTGTCTGTGTAGAAGGATGTACGATCTCTATATCCTCAGCTGTATTCCTACTCAGATTTATACAATGTTCACTTCCGACACATATACACTTGCTCCACCTCCTGTGACATCATAATGTGGGTGTTGTCCACCAATCAGAAATGCCATATAAATATCTGAATATGTGACCGTTTTACGTGAAGTAGGCACAGATACCTTCCGATCACCTTTTACTGATAAGCTTTTACAGTTGCAATTTCAAATTTTCTTCCTTAAATGTGGAGAAATATAAGAGTGCCATTTAATGTGGATATAATACATTCCAAATAAAAATTTCACAATAAACAGTATATGTGGGTCAAAACAAAGGGTAAAAATTAGACGCATAAACTTCATATTTCAATGCAATAAATTATTGAGCTGTAATGCAGGAGTCTGTGGTCAGTGTACAGTAATTAAATGAGATGAAGAATCACCTTTTAACTTCAAATTCACTTAGACATAAATACAGATGAGATTCTTAACAACATTAAACTGCACAATTATCATAGATACTCTGCACATATTTAATATTACCGATAAGTGAGAGACACCATTATTTGTAGAAATATTTATAAGACAATGATTTTTTTAGGCTAGTGTTAATTAATAATGTTTATATTGCCGAGTTTAGCGTTTGACGAGCCTCAAAAATGTTTTTCCAGTAACCAGTTAATATGGGCGCCGCTCACAAACTGACAGTGATCATTTACAATAAATTGCAACGTCGCTTTATTTTATTTTATTAATTTATTTATATTTGGAAGACACTTATTGCTGTGGTCTTCTGCAGGAAAACCTTAAACATTTATAATTAAATATATAGACTACTATCTTACCATAATGCAGCAAACTGCTTTTGTTACACTCTATAATTATTACATGTGGGATATTTATTTGCTTATTTGGATTATTTAATAAAGAAACAACCTCTTATATGTCTAAAGTTGCTTCTCTGTTTGAATGTTTTAAGTTTCAAAGCTCAACAATATTGTAATCGCAATACTATTCTGTAATTCTCATTTTCACATGCCAGTTTGATTCTTACAAGCTTGATTGAAATTGTGGTTGTAAGTTTTTACATACTTTTGTGTATATTCACGTTTGCTCATGTAGACATCTTCTTTGTTAAAAGGCCACTCCTTGTTATACTGAGTTAATTGTGGGATTTTACAAAACGGTCAACTGTTCGGTTGTCTTTCTGAATAACTGTATCAAGACTTTCAAGAAAATCAAGGAGTTATTGGGAAACACTGTCATTGCTGGGAAGGTTACTTTGGAATAAATTAATAGATGATTACAAGTTACGCTATTTAACATGTAATAACGTAAATATTTAATTTGATTACATTTGATAACTTTTCTAAATTTCTATCTCTTTTCAACTGCTAATCATTTTTTTGACATTTAAATATATATAAAGTATGACAGGACTGTACTGGAGATGAAGCCTCTTCTCAAATTCAACAATCTTTCAACGAAATGAACAGATTAGTAAATGGTGAAAACAATGTACTTAATAGGAGGTAATGAACTAATAAATCATGTGAAGCAGAGAACAGAGAAGCAACTTTTGAAATGGGAGGTTGTGCCTTTCAAACTTAATTATATAATCAAACTAAAGAGCCAATCTTTAGTTAATTTTATATTACGATAAAATAACTGCATTAAAAAATGATGTACTGCCTTGCAAAAAAATCCTCGGATAAAGACTCCACATTTAAGTGTGAGAGTGAGAAGCACTTGGAAGTAGTTTTGAAAGTTTAAATGATGTGGATCTTCACTTTGGATGACAAATTTTGTGCCAGGTTTCAATAAATAAATTAAATGCATATTTTGTGTAACAATGTCTCATTTGCACATTAAAACTGATCAACATAAACAGTGTTTCGAACGCTCATAACACAATACACAAATTCAAGATCTGGCTTGTGTAAGCTATATGTCAATGCTCAAATAAATAGTGAGATGTTTGTAATTGCTCACTTCTTTGAAATTTTATATTCATGTGTTCTTAAAATAATAATTACCCGATGATGGAAAGTGTTGATTATGAATATTGGTTAGAACACATTCTGCTGCTGTGTGAATGCAGAAAATATACACCCATCTTTGTACGAAATTTTACAAACTGCATTGCTATGCACAAAAACAATTTTGTACATTTTTGTGTATTTTCACGTTTGCCTATACAGATATCTGTATTGAACAATCGCATTCCTTTTTTAACGGATTGTGTGTGTAAGTTTCTATGAAACCAAACTTTTCAGTTGTATTTCTGCCTGGACTACCAAAGAAAATCATGGAGGTATTGGGCAACACTGTACAGAGTCATTTACTGTGTGAAAGAACAGGAATGCACTGTTGGTACATATAGGGGAGATTTTATATCACATACAACTGATTGTGCTAATCTTTTTGTATTCTATTTTCTTTTAATTTATTATGCAATTGTATATGTATGTGTAAAGACCTCTAAATAGTTTGCTCTATTCTTTTTATTTTTATTTATTTATTTTTATTCTATCTGTTTTCTTTATATTTATTATATTATTTAAAATCCCATGCTACGTGTAGTGTTAACCTAACTGAGACTTGTTATAGCACTTATATATCATTGCTCTTTTTGTTGTTTTTGATTGCTTCCACTGTCTTCATCTGTAAGTCGTTTTGGATAAAAGCGTCTGCTAAATGAATAAATGTAAATGTACAACTGCAAATGATTCAAATATGAACAGTGCTCAGTGTCAACATTATTATGAAGTCGATACATGGTGATAATAAACAACATCTAACAAGTCTGAATAAAAAGAACCACATAAGAATTAAAGGCGCAATATGTAAAGCAGAAATCACTATATCTATGTTATATATATTTTTTAGTTGTGTACTTACATCATCCCGACAGTTTCCACGAACTTTCAAATCCGGAGAAAATTATATTTTAATTCGAAGACACGGCACGTTTCTTTATTTCCGTTTTGTCGCCCGTCTATGGCGTCATATAAACTTTGACCCCTCTAGTTTACCTAACTTCCTGCGGAACCGCCAAATACAAAGGTGAACAGAAACAAAGACGAGACGAAGAAGAAAAAGTAGTAGCCTTTATCGAGACTGTTATATTTTATATTTATATTGTTTATATTCGTATTTAAACCTCAATCAATAACTTAGTTATGGATCATGATTATGCTTTGCCTGCACGTTCTGTGAAGCGCAAACGCACGGGTGAAATAAATGACCCGAGATGGTTTTGGGACAAGAGAAGCAACAAGACACGGGTAAATATTGGAGTTGCATTTCCAAGATAGAGAGAGCTTCGTGACAAGCTGAAACTACAGAGAGATGCCGAACTCGCTTGCATTCTGATAAACAGGTATGCATCCATTCAGCTAACTGTATCTATCCGTATATTTTGTGAAACGATATGATGTCTTGTGTAAAACGCAGACGGACTAGCTCTCATGTAAATCTACATTTGTTCTATATCTAGCTGAATAAAGTAGCTTCAAATGCAGTTCTCTAACTTGTTCGATATCATAGTATAACGTAATTATAATTATTAACGAAAGGCGGCCATGTTTTTTAACATATATTACTACTAGCTAGATGGAATATTGATTTGATAGGGGTCTCATAATTCATATAGACGGTTTCATCGGGCTCACGGTCGTGTATATCAGTCTGGCCTCGGTGCCTTCTACAAACGCAGTTAAAGGCAAGGTGATGAGTAGACTGAAGTTGGGCTCAGGTGGTTGTGTTGTGGGATGTGTTTCCCATACATTTATTTATTTTTTGAGACTCGCCACAATTTTTTTTCAAAAAGACTTCATTGAGTAACGTTGTGTACCGCACGTTTAATAATAATAATAATACCTTACATTTATGTTTAAATATCAAAACGAGGCACAGGTGTTTTTATATCGCTGCATTTCTGAAGGAAGACTTGCATGTTTATATGTCTGATAGCAGCGTGTGAGCGTACCAGCTCTGCTTCGTTTACAGCTGTTACTGGGGAAACCTCTATTTCTCGCGCTTTATGTCTGTGCTTTAAAACATCTCCTGTTGGCAAATAATGAATTTGCATTTTCATTAAGTCTGCCTGATCCACGCAGCAAACATTTTGTTTGTTATCAAAAAATATCTACTCTAGAGGGACTTTGCTGTTGTTATTGATTCTATTTGGAAGTCTACCGGAAGTTAAGTTAGGTCCACAAAAGCGCTCATGCGCAGTAACGTTTGTTTATGTTGTTGCCGTTGAAACCGTCTATATCTCTCCGTTCGAAAAGACATGATTGTCAAAATGCTAAGTTAGAATGAGTGAGGAATGATAGAGAGCGACATGGCGCGTGTTCCAATGAACAACAACTCCCATGAGCCTTACGCTCTTTCCCGACGTCATCAAAGTACGTCTTATGTTATTATTTTGATTGAGTGACCCCTGATGGCCAAAAATTCCATACTACACGTTTAAACTTAATACATATAAAAAACAAATACACAATGGAGCATTATATTATATTATATTATGAGCATTGAAATGTGAAGCATCAAGACAGAGAAGCAACTTTAGAAATGAGAGGTTGAGCCAGAAGCTCAATTTGGTTTCAAAGAAACAGCCTTGTATATCTAAATTTGCTCTTATTTCTTGATGTTTCAAATTTCAAAACTCACAACATTACAATGGCAATGCAGAAGACTCTGAGCAAGAAAAGTGAGGTTAATAGTATTTCTGGTAAAAATAAAAGAAGAGTGGAATGTTATTTTGCTATCTCTGCAGTTTTTAAATAAAATCAAAATGTCATATAAATGCCTGAAATGTCATCGCTTTTGTTTGCAGTAAAATGTTATTGTTTTTGATGTGCGTTTTTTCAGAAATAATTTGAAATAAATTATGATAAAATAACTGCATAGGAAATATAACTGTGGATTTGTAAAATAGATTAACATTTGCATGACACAAATTTTTACTTTGAATATAAACCCGACAAACACTTAAATTTGCAGATTGTTCTCTTTGAGTGAAAGTATAAAATAAAGTTAAATAAATTAATAATTAAAAAAAAAGTGTGTGTAACATATGTACAGTGATTGCTGTATCATTAAAACCTTCTCCTTTATGCATCAAAATTAATCAATATATTCAGTGTTTCTGATCTGGCTTGTGTAACCTGTAAGTCAATGCTCAAATAAATAATAGATGTTTGTAATTGCTCACTTATTTGAAGCTACATATACATGTGTTCTTAAAACAATAATTACCAAATGATGGAAAGTGTTGTTTATGAATATTGGTTAGAACATATTCTGCTAATGTGTGAATGCAGAAAATATACACCCATCTTTGTACGAATATTATATTCTCTGCCAGTTTTATTGCATGCATTAATTTTTTTTTCATACTTGTGTACAGTATATTCATGTTTGCCTATATAGATATATTTTGTATTCTAATACCACATTCTTTATTTTACTGAGAACAAATTGTGGGTGAAAGTTTAGTTGTATTTCTGAATAATTTTACCTAGAACTACAAGAAAAACAGGTATTTTTACCTGTATTGGGCAACACTGTAGAGTGTAATTTCGCATGTAAAAGGAATTTCATACACTGTTGGTGCCTAGAGGCAAGTGTTACGTTATTTCTCTCCTAGTAGGCGTTTAGTTTAGTAACTTTAACTTCTGTTTCAAATATATATATTACATTTACATTTAAATTTATTCATTTAGCTCTTATCCAAAGCGACTTACAGATGAAGACAGTGGAAGAAATCAAAAACAACAAAAAGAGCAATGATATATAAGTGCTATAACAAGTCTCAGTTAGGTTAACAGTACACGTAGCATGGGATTTTAACTAATATAATAAAAAGAAAACAGATAGAATAAAAAAATAGAAGAATAGAGCAAGCTAGTTAGAGGTCTTTACACATACACACATACATATATACAATTGCATAATAAATGAAAAGAAAATAGAATACAAAACGATTAGAAAGTAAGTTAGATTTTTTAAAGAATAGAATTAGAATAGTGAGTGTTAAAGTTAGAGGGTCAAATAAAGATGGAAGAGATGTGTTTTAAGCCGATTCTTGAAGATGGCTAAGGAGTCAGCTGCTCGTATTGAGTTGGGGAGTTCATTCCACCAGAAGGGAACATTTAATTTAAATGTCCGTAAAAGTGACTTTGTGCTTCTTTGGGATGCCACAATCAAGCGACGTTCGCTTGCAGAACGCAAGCTTCTAGAGGCACATAAATCTGAAGTAACGAATTTAGGTAAATGGGTGCAGAGCCAGTGGTAGTTTTGTAGGCAAACATCAATGCCTTGAATTTTATGCGAGCAGCTATTAGAAGCCAGTGAAAATTGATAAACAGAGGTGTGACGTGTATTCTTTTTGGCTCATTAAAAATTAATCTTGCTGCCGCGTTCTGAATTAATTGTAAAGGTTTGATAGAATTGGCTGGAAGACCTGCCAAGAGAGCATTGCAATAGTCCAGTCTGGACAGAACAAGAGCTTGAACAAGGAGTTGTGCAGCATGTTCCCAAAGAAAGGGCTTGATCTTCTTGATGTTGAATAAAGCAAATCTGCAGAATCTGACAGTTTTAGCAATGTGGTCTGAGAAAGTCAGCTGATCATCAATCATAACTCCAAGGCTTCTAGCTGTTTTTGAAGGAGTTATGGTTGATGTGCCTAACTTGATGGTGAAATTGTGATGGAACGATGGGTTTGCTGGAATCACAAGCAGTTCCGTCTTGGCAAGGTTGAGTTGAAGGTGATGGTCCATCATCCAGGAAGAAATGTCAGTTAGACAAGCTGAGATGCGAATAGCTACCGTCGGATCATCAGGATGGAATGAGAGGTAGAGTTGAGTGTCATCAGCATAGCAGTGGTATGAAAAGCCATGTTTCTGAATGACAGAACCTAATGATGCCATGTAGACAGAGAAGAGAAGTGGTCCAAGAACTGAGCCCTGAGGCACCCCAGTAGTTAGATGTTGAGACTTGGACACCTCACCTCTCCAAGATACTTTGAAGGACCTATCTGATAGGTAAGACTCAAACCATTGAAGTGTTGTTCCTGAGATGCCTTTCGCCAGTAACGTTGATAGGAGGATCTGGTGGTTAACCGTGTCAAAAGCAGCGGACAGATCAAGCAGGATAAGCACTGAAGATTTGGATTCTGCTCTTGCCAGTCTTAGAGCTTCAACAACTGAGAGCAAGGCCGTCTCAGTTGAATGTCCACTTCTGAAGCCAGATTGGATGCTGTCGAGGAGATTGTTGTGTGTGAGAAATGTAGAGACTTGTTTGAACACAGCTCGTTCAAGTGTTTTTGCAACAAAAGAAAGAAGGGAAACTGGTCTGTAGTTCTCTAAAAGAGATGGGTTGAGGTTGGGTTTCTTAAGTAGTGGAGTTATACGTGCCTGTCAAAATGATAAGGGGAAAAACACCAGTGTGGAGGGAAGTGTTGATGATGTGAGTGAGTGCAGGTACAACTTCAGGAGAAATGGCTTGAAGGAGATGAGATGGAATTGGATCAAGCGGGGAAGTTGTAGGGTGATTAGAAAGGATGAGTTTTGACACTTCTGCCTCAGAGAGTGAAGAGAAGGATGTGAATGAGTGTACGTTTGCTGGTGATATGAGCTTGACTGATTGTGGTATGGAAAATTGTGCACTAATGTGTTTAATTTTATTAATGAAAAACGTTGCAAAGTTGTCAGCTATTAGAGATGAAGCAGGAGGAGGACAAGGGACAAAGAAGTGGACAAGGAGGAGGACAAAGAAGTGAGGAAAATGTTTTAAAAAGCATGCGAGAGTTAGATGAATTGTTAATTTTGTTATGGTAGTATGTCCTTTTAGCAGAGGAGACATTAGCAGAGAAAGAAGATAGGAGTGACTGATACACAATAAGATCAGTAGTATTTTTGGACTTGCGCCACACCCTTTCAGAAGCTCTAAGCTTAGAGCAGTGTTCGCGTAGAACATCAGATAACCAAGGGGCAGAAGGGGTGTTACGGGCTGGCCTGGAAGATAAGGGGCAAACAGTGTCTAAACAAGATATAAGAGTGGAGCAGAAAGTATCAGTAGCACTGTTAGCATCCAAAGATGCAAACAGTTTAGCGGAAGGAAGTGAAGATGAAACCATTGCAGATAGCCGGGAGGGTGAAAGTGTGCGTAGGTTACGTCGAAAGATGACATGTGGAGGGGTAAGTGATGTGTCAGGGATCATGTTGAGGTTAAGAGTGAGGAGGAAGTGATCCGACGTGTGCAGTGGAGTAACCAGAACATGATCAGTAGAGCAGTTTCGTGTATAAATAAGGTCCAGTTGGTTGCCTGATTTGTGAGTAGCAGTAGTTGACACTCGGTTGAGATCAAAAGAGGCAAGCAGAGTGTGGAAATCGGCACACAGAGGTTTATCTAGATGAATGTTGAAATTCTATATATATATATTGCAATGTTACAATGTAATGTGATTTTAACCCTTTTTTGTTGTTTTTTTAACCCGTTTTTGCCTACATGCTTACATTCACTTTATTTGTTTAATCCAAGTACAAAATACCATGATAAACAGGCTACTGTATACAGCAAATCAGCCAAAAAATACTGAGATATGAGTTTTTGCTCACATCATCCAGCCCTATACAGAAGTGTACTGGAGTTTTAATTAAAATGTATTTGTAGCAAAACGCTATCTGAATTATTTAGGCTAGTAAGTTATCGTAGTGAACCAGGTGTGTCGGTCAGAACACGCAGTGGCTCTCAACGGAGGTGTACACATTTCTCTCACTCTCCTCTCCTTGCCTTCCCTGCTTGCTCTCCAATCTCATCTATTGTCTCTGAGAGACTCTGCACTGCTCTCCAAAATGAAAATTATGGATTTGATTGACTGGTCTCTCAACGCAATTGACACCAACTTTTCGATGAGAAACTTGGGTTCGGGGGAACCTGACAGCCCTGCCGGAACGTTCGCAGCTGGCTACACGATGGACGCGTTGGAGAATTGGCGTGGAGGACATTCTTTCCATGGATATCTACCTATTCGGAATAGAGGGTGACACGGGAGTTTTTTTTTTAATCTGTCCCGTCCCACTCCCGAAAAAAAAATCCCATCCCGTCCCAATCCCATGGAAAAACTGGGGGAAAATCCCATCCCGTCCCAAAACTAGAAGAATTATTCCAGTTCCCGCCCACTCCCGGATTTTATATGTTTTGGCTGAAATCTGTCAGTTACAGTAAAATAAAGAAAATACAGTAGACTACAGATCACAGCATGCCAACTTTAGTAAAAAAAATAAAATAAAAAATTATATATATATATATATATATATATATATATACAGCTGGCCAAGGTCAATGTTGGAATAACAACTCCCCTGGAGAGCACTGCAGCGAGACGCTCTTGCGTTCCTCCCCCCTCTTCCACAGACATCTGTTGATTGTTGACTTTGTCTAGGACCTGACCAAGGCGGTTTCCATGGCAACCTGTTGTGACGCTATCACAATGTGTGGACTGAGGTACCTAGACTGAATCGTAACTGTCCAGGCCTACAAATACACAAACTCTTACATATATACACACACACACACATACATATATACAGATATGCATTCAACCCCCCACCACCCATCCCTCGCCTTTGTCGCTTTGTACTGCCAGTCTGAAAAGCGGGTCTGTGACCAGTGCTGTAATGTTGAATGGACCGGATATCTGCTTGCCTGTGCTGGATTACCTCGACCCCCCAATTTCCATACCCAGTTGCAAAGTTGTGTGTTTGTATTGATTATGTGGTTTTGTTGCTGAGGTGTTTTTCCTGTTCTCACACTGTACTCCCAAAGGAGCATAGTCTGGGTGTTGTTGTTTTTCTGTTATGCTGTATTTCTTTTTCCAACCTTAATACAGCCCAAGCTGGGCCAAGTGTTGAGACCAGGAAGAACTATAAACAACCAAATCATCAAGGCTCACATACTGCAATTCCTTCAAGCACCTTATTTACTAAATGCTGGAAAGTAGCAGGTGCGTTTCTCATTCCAAAAGCCATAACCTTATAATGGCAAAAGCGTCACAAAAGCAGAGGTCTCATGGGCAAGTGGAGCCTGCCAGTAGCCTTTCAAAAGATTCAACTTTGTAACAAAAGATGCAGAACCAGCTTGATCAATGCAGTCATCTAGCCGTGGGAGAGGATAGGAGTCAGACTTAGTGACAGCATTCACCTTGCAAAAATCTGTACAAAAACGAAGAGAACCATCATGTTTCTCAACCAGTAAACATGGTGAAGTCCAAGCACTAGAGGATGGTTCAGCTATTCCATGTTCCAACATATACTATATACTATACCTTTTTTATTTATTTATTTACTTGTTTAATCAGGAAGGTCCCATTGAGATACAATATTTTGGTAACACTTTAGAATAAGGTTCCATTAGTTAATGTTAGTTAACTACTTTCGTTAACATGAACTAAGCAAGATAGGCAGCAAAAATCTAAGTTACAAAGAAATACACATCACCACACAATAAACAAACATAAAACACATTTTTCTGAAAACAATAAAAATCCTAATCACTTATTAAAACATGTAAACTGTTCTATATTGTAACAGACACGCCTGGCTCCAACACCAACCAATCACAGCACACTCCCTCGCCTAAGTACTTATCACTCCCACCTGCTCCTCATCCACCGGCAATCATCACTCCCCATAAATACCACACACACGCACCCAGTCAGCATCCGGTCTCGTTTCCAACAAAGTCTAACCTGCATGCTTACTCTAAGGACTATCCTATCTCTCTGCTTACCTCTCTCCAGTGATCTCCAGTATCAACAAGTCTCCATTGTGTGCGTGTGTGTGTCCACTACCTCCAGCGTCTTGTGTTCTCCACCAACAGATCCATTCATCACCACTACCTCCAGCACCATTACCTCACTGTGCATTACTTGCTCCTCTGCTTGTGCCAAAATAAACCATGTTCTCCTGTTATTCCAGCCTCCTGTCCCTGATTACCATAACAGAAGACCGGACCTAGACCAATCGGCACAAGCATGAGCCTCACAGACCCCTTCCACGACCTTGTTGACCTCTTGCGTCGCACCCTCACTACTCTTCCGGCATCCCCATCACCTGCGAGCACTTCCAATGACAACACAGCCACTTCCTCACCTGCTGTGCACGCCAGTCCCATGGCCAAGCCGGTGCCTTTCTCTGGTTCGGCGGAGGATTGCAGCAGATTCCTGCTCCATTGCTCGCTAGTCCTGGATATGCAGCCACACTTATACCTCACTGAACGATCCAAAGTGGCCTTCCTGATATCTCAACTCCAAGGTAAAGCGCTTCAGTGGGCCGATTCTATTTGGACACAAAATAATCCTGTTATCCAGTCTTATTCCAGCTTCATCGACCATTTGCGAGAAGTTTTTTGCAGACCCTCATGGGATTCTTCCATTGGTGAGAAGCTTTACAATTTAACCCTCTGGAATCTAAGGGTATTTTTGGGGCCTGGAGAAGTTTTGTCATGCCCTGACATTTGTGCTTTTTTCAGTTTCTTATAATTATCTAAATGGGTAAAGTCTAATCTCACTGTAATCAGCACAAACTGGGCTATAATATGTGAAATGCATGTATGTACATGATTGTATTTCTGAGAGAAAAAATGTTATGTGTGGTTAGTGCAAAACTAAAAATGTTAAATCACTTGAATATGTCACGGTTCAGGGTGCTGCATCGGCTTCCCTGTTGTCTGTGTCCTGTCATCTTCTGCAGCTCGTGACCTGGGCAATCAGCGCTGATACATCGGTGCTGGTGTGTGCAGATCACAAGCTGATTGCCCTCACCTGTCGCTTGTTCCCTTTCTCCCATATATTCCCTGCTGTGTCTGTCCCTTGTTGTCAGTAGATTTCGTGTTGTCATTGTGATTGTGTTTGTGCTGTATGTCCGTTTCCTTACCTTTTGGCTGCTGTGGTCATGACGCATAGACGATGAGTTCTTGCGGTTGGCCGTTTGTCTCAACGTCTCATTGGGCATTGCACCAGAGGTGGTCTCCACAGCCTGTGTCCGCAGGTGTCTGTACGGGCAGTTCAGGTGTTGTTTTTCACTTTGGATTATTTTTTGGATTTTTTATTATTGTATCAAATAAACTGTTGCACTTATCTTCTGCATTTGAGTTCTCCTTCTTCACGGACCTGACAGAATCTACTGACCATCATGGACTCAGCAGAGGAGATCGATGTCCTCCGAATCCTCAGACAGCAAGGCATGCTGCTGGATAGACAGCAGGAGGAGATCACCACTTCTCATCACGCCTTCTCTGAACTGTTGCTTTGGCTGGCCCAGCTCACTGAGTGGCTTGATTCGGATTCGGCTTCGGATTGTTCCTCCCACGAATCCTGTTGCCCAACACCCATCCGAGCCAGAGAGAGTGGCATTCCGTCATGCCGAGCCTTGTCTCAATCCACCTGCTCCTTACTCCGGTGAGTCCAACTCATGCCGTTCATTTTATCATTTTGTTCGCTGACTTTTTCACTCCAGCCCTCTTGTTTCCCCACGTAGCGATCTAGAGTGGCATTCACCATCACACTTTTAATCGGATGAGTGAGAGAATATGGGAACAGCCATGTGGGACAACGAACATAAGTGTTGCAGCTCGTTTATAGAGTTTTCGGAGGAGCTCCACAAGGTCTTCGATCACTCCGCGCTTGGGACAGAGGCGACGTGGGCGTTAACTTTGCTGCAACAGGGAGGTCAGTCTGTGTCGGACTACTCCATAGAGTTCCGCACTCTCGCCGCGTCATGCAGATGGACTGCCAAAGCGCAGTGGGATCATTTTCTTCATGGGCTGGCAGACTACATCAAGGACGAGATGTATTCTCTCAAACTGCCGCCAAGCCTCAATGGTTTAATCAACCTCGCCATTCGCATGGACAACCGGATTGCTCTCCGGGACGGGCGTGGCCTCTCACAAGCTCTTCTCCGGCCTGGTCGCTGGAGTGGCGGGTGACACAACTTCTCAGCCTCTCGTCATGCCTGAGGAGAAGCCCATGCAGATAGGGAGAGCTCGGCGGAGGATCACCGAGAGGTGCCATTGTCTCACTCACGGTATGTGTCTTCACTATGGGGGGGCGGGGCATGTGGCGGCCTCGTGTCCTGTGAAGAGGCAGCGTCTTTTGCCCAAGGAGGGGCGTACGATGAGCGTCACTAATACATTGCTGCCCACTGGTGGTCGTTCCGTCCTCCAGGCTTCATTACAATTTAATAAAACTCTTCACCACTTGTCAGCTTTAATCGATTCTGGAACAGAGGGTGATTTTATGGACAATGAGCTGACTGCTTGATTAGGTGTTCTATCTGTTCCACTGGCCGAGCCCATTTCAGCCAGGACTCTGTGCGGCACCCATCTCACCAAAATTACCCACTCCACCAGGTTTATTACTCTCACCCTCTCGGGTAATCATTCTGAGGAGATTTGTTTTCTCCTCATTCAGTCTCCCTCTGCTCCATTAGTGCTAGGACACACATGGTTAATCAAACATAACCCGCAGATTGACTGGACTCTTAATTCTGTTCTGGCATGGAGCTCCTTTTGTTTATCTCAATGTTTGGGTCCTGCATTTTCCCCTGTTATGTCTTGTTCTGTGTTACAGAAGGAGCTGGTGAGCCTGGCGAATGTACCGAAAGTTTACCATGACTTGAGAGCGGTTTTCAGTAAGTCCCGAGCTTCATCTCTTCCTCCGCACCGCCCGTACGACTGTGCGATAGATCTGTTGCCTGTCACTTCTCCACCTAGGGGGTGCCTTTACTCTCTTTCCGGGCCTGAGAGAGAGGCCATGGAGAAGTACATCAATGATTCTCAGGCAGCTGGCATCATCCGGCCCTCTTCCTCTCCGGCTGGGGCAGGGTTCTTCTTCGTGGGGAAGAAGGATGGATTGCTACGTCCCTGTCCATAGATTATCGGGGTTTGAATGACATTACTTTTAGAATCGTTATCCTTTGCTTTTGATGTCATCGGCCTTCGAGCTTTTGAAGGGGGCGACCATCTTTACGAAGTTGGCACTTCGCAATGCTTATCACCTAGTTCGGATTAGGGAGCGGAATGAATGGAAGACGCCTTTAACACCCCCACTGGGCACTTTGAGTATTTGGTCATGCCCTTTGGACTTTCTAACTCCCCAGTGGTCTTCCAGGCACTCATCAATGGTGTGCTTAGAGACATGGTCAACCAGTTTGTATTTGTTTATCTTGACAACATCCTGATCTTCTCCCAGAATGAACACGACCATGTCCAACACGTCAGATGAGTGCTCACATTCACAGTTCAGTGTGCTTCATCGGCTTTCCTGTTGTCTGTGTCCTGTCATTTTCTGCAGCTCGTGACCTGGGCAATCAGCGCTGATACATCCGCACTGGTGTGTGCAGTTCACAAGCTGATTGCCCTCACCTGTCGCTTGTTCCCTTTCTCCCATATGTTCCCTGCTTTATCTGTCCCTTGTGGTCAGTAGATTTCGTGTTGTCATTGTGATTGTGCATGTGCTGTGTGTCCGTTTCCTTATCTTTTGACTGCTGTGCTCAGGACGCATAGACAAGGAGTTCTCGTGGTTGGCCGTTTCCACATCCCGTTGGGCATTGCACCAGAGGTGGTCTCCACAGCCTGTGTCCGCAGGTGTCTGTACGGACGGCTCTGGAGAAAGTGTTTTTCACTTTTTGGATTTTTTATTATTTGTACCCAATAAACTGTTGCACTTATCCTCTGCATTTGAGTTCTCCTTCTTCACAAACCTGACAGAATAAGGCAACAAAAAAAAAACAACACACATAAAGAACATTGGTTCCCGGGACTTTTGAGAACTGGAGCTTGTAGCCTAGAATTTTTATTTCTAAATTATGTGAAAGTCATCTTGTTTACTCACTCACAGAAAACAATATATTAATTTACATTTTCTAAAACACTTTTTGTTGGTAAAAGTAATATGCAAGTAGGTGTCAACTATCATGAATATCATTGTGATTTACACCTGAGAAGACAAAGGCCTGCATAATGAGCTGCATAATGAGCCGTTAAGTCAGCTTGTGCGACTGAGAAGGAAGAGTTACAAGAAAGAATGTGAGAACAAAATAAATCTGTATAATTTTATGTTTGTAGTTTATTTAGAAAATATTTAATTATCCCACAACATAATTTAATATCCACTTGGAGGAGCAGTTAAACAGTTTTTTAGGAACAATCAAAGCTGACTTTCAAACTAATTTTTTTGCATCATTACTACAGTCACACAATCTTTCAGAAATCCTTTTAACAATCTTATGTGAGATTAATAAGGGAATTAAGATCAATATAACTCAAAGGGGATTGAATTACAGTGAATAAGAACCCAATTGGTATGCAAATTATTCAGAATTAATATTTAACACTTTATCAACTATTTGTCCACTTGTTACGACCCGGCTCAAAGTCACAACATAAAGAGGGCACTTAGACAAAAATAGGTTTCAATACAATTATAAATTTATTTCAAATTAATCAAATAATGTCTAGGGTCAAAGTATTAAAGAATAACCAATGAATCAAATCAAATTGCTGTTAGAAATTGGGTTTGTGGAGTTGTGGAAAACAAATGTGAACACAAAATATCAACCCACTCTTCAAACAAACAAACCAAAAATGAGAGAGAGTGATCACAGCTCCATGAGCCTCTTAAATAGGGTGCCACAGGTGCCAATAATTAACACTGGAATCCCGCCCATCCAGGAGGAACCTGCAACCTTAACCAAAATAAGAGAAAAATAGGCAGGGCTGTAACACCTCAATCAACAAAATGTTAAATAACCTAAAGTATTTAACACAATAAATTTAACAAATAATAAAATAAACAAATATGTCAAAACATTTACAAAAAAAAACAGGAGTATAGAATGTCATACACGAGACAGTGCATCGGCTAAAACATTCTCCTTTCCTTTGATGTGATGAATTTGTAAAGGAAAAGACTGCAAAAAGAGACTCCATCTCATCAACCGCTGGTTAGAGTTGCAACTTCGCTGCAAAAAAAAACTAGTGGATTATGATCAGTCAACACTTCAATTGGGTTGCCACTACTCAAATAAACCTCAAAATGTTGAACTGCTAAAATCATTGCCAAGGCTTCCTTCTCAATTACAGAATAATTTCTTTGGTGGGAATTAAACTTTTTAGAAAAGAAGCAGACTGGGTGTTCAATACCTTGATCATCGTCCTGCAAAAGAACTGCCCCTGCCCCATTTTCACTTGCATCTACTGCCAGTTTGAAAGCATTTTTAAAATTTGGCGCTGCCAAGATAGGGGCATTAACCAACAGGGCCTTGGCATTATCAAATGCCTGCTGGCAACTGTCCGTCCACACAAAATCAATTCCACAAACGTCTGCCTATCACTTTTGATGTAATTTCGAAAACGTTGCCGATATGCTTCAGGTACTAGCTCGTAAGCATGAAGAATAGAAGTTTTAACTGTATCATACACAGCACTCTGTTCTAAACTAAGTGATGAATAAACCTCTTGAGCCCTACCTGTAAGCACACATTGTAAAAGCAACGTCCAAACATCCTTTGGCCACTTCAATGAAGTAGCGACTCTCTCGAAGTGGGAGAAATACTTCTCTACCTCTTTTTCAGAGAATGGAGGAACCATTTTAATATGCTTACCAATATCAAAAGCTTGCCCTACACTTTGAGAAGACTCTGAAGGTACTACAAAAGGTGAAACAGGGGGCTGACCCTCAGGTGTCCTACCTGCCAACTCTAACTCCATTTTTTTAAGGACAAAGGCACGCTCACGCTCCCTTTCCTGGCCCTCCAATTTCCTCAACTCAAGTTCTCTGTGCAACTCCTTTTCTTTCAAAGCTATTCTATCATGTTCTAAGCGACACTTCACTGCCTCCAATTCTAACTCCTTTTCTCGTAACACCATCTCTTTTAGCTTTACTTCACTGTCAACGTTACTTGGAACATGTAACTTTGCAACTAGAACTCCTTCTTCCTCTAAAGTGCCCCTCAAGTTCTTTAAGATAGACTCCTTAAGTTTTTTATCACTTTTAGTGAGCTCTATATTATAATGAGCAGCAACCAACAAAAGCTGCTCTTTAGTGCACTTCTCAAGTGCTTCCTCTGAAGGTTCTTTTAGAAATTCTTCCACATTGGAAGCCATTGCTAAAAACCTCTAAGTTTTCAAACAAGTAGCCACTTTAGGAGTTCACACGAATCAGAACAATATCCTTTAAATATACTCCACCCAAAAAAAAAAATTTACCTTATACACAACTCCATTTCCACAAAGTTACTTAATGGTAATTTAATCTACACCAACAAATCAGATTTACAAATCAGAATCAGTCCCCTTATCTTCTCTATGGAGAACGAATACAAAGGTTTAACAAAACCCTCTCCGCAAGTAGCATGCCAACAATATAATACTCTTACAAAAAGAGATTAATTCATAAGTCACGCAATCACTCCTGAACTGCTGACAATATTCAACAAGGTAGCTACCACGAAACTGCATGTTAATTAGTATATTGACTCCCTACGTTTGTTATTGGTGTAAAATTACTTACCAATTTGAAGAAAGTGGGGATGAAAAAAAATGCTCTCTCAAAAGCAAACAAACAAAATAAATTTCACAAGTTCCCAACACTAGCCATTGATTCAAAGTACCACACCAATTGGCATGGATACTAGAGAACCACTCCGGTAAAACACTACACAAACAAAAAAACGAACCTCTCTAATCTTCAAAGGCTTACCAGGCTCGGGGCCACTTTAAACGCTGAACTTCATGTCACCTGGTAAAAACCAGGCCCTGAATAGCGCACCCCCAACAGAGATTAAATCTCCACCCGGGATACCTTCAAAAATAACAAACTAACAAAACAAACTAACAAAACAAACAGTGCTCCGTTGGAAGGATTGACTAGCAACCCAGCTGGACCACTCTACCTAACCGGAGTCCTCTATTAATCCAATAACTATGAACCTTTTCCATGCTCCACTCTCAAAAAACTTGAAAAACAAGTCACAAAACCCCAACTTCAAACAAGAATTTGATTTGATTCATTGGTTATTCTTTAATACTTTGACCCTAGACATTATTTGGTTGATGAGATGGAGTCTCTTTTTGCAGTCTTTTCCTTTACAAATTCATCACATCAAAGGAAAGGAGAATGTTTTAGCCGATGCACTGTCTCGTGTATGACATTCTATACTCCTGTTTTTTTTTGTAAATGTTTTGACATATTTGTTTATTTTATTATTTGTTAAATTTATTGTGTTAAATACTTTAGGTTATTTAACATTTTGTTGATTGAGGTGTTACAGCCCTGCCTATTTTTCTCTTATTTTGGTTAAGGTTGCAGGTTCCTCCTGGATGGGCGGGATTCCAGTGTTAATTATTGGCACCTGTGGCACCCTATTTAAGAGGCTCATGGAGCTGTGATCACTCTCTCTCATTTTTGGTTTGTTTGTTTGAAGAGTGGGTTGATATTTTGTGTTCACATTTGTTTTCCACAACTCCACAAACCCAATTTCTAACAGCAATTTGATCCCGGACGAGCCCCCAATTTATGTTACGACCCGGCTCAAAGTCACAACATAAAGAGGGCACTTAGACAAAAATAGGTTTCAATACAATTATAAATTTATTTCAAATTAATCAAATAATGTCTAGGGTCAAAGTATTAAAGAATAACCAATGAATCAAATCAAATTGCTGTTAGAAATTGGGTTTGTGGAGTTGTGGAAAACAAATGTGAACACAAAATATCAACCCACTCTTCAAACAAACAAACCAAAAATGAGAGAGAGTGATCACAGCTCCATGAGCCTCTTAAATAGGGTGCCACAGGTGCCAATAATTAACACTGGAATCCCGCCCATCCAGGAGGAACCTGCAACCTTAACCAAAATAAGAGAAAAATAGGCAGGGCTGTAACACACTGATAAAATGAGATTAAGGTATTTTATCAATTCTGGACAAAATATTATTCCGTGGCCTACGGTAATATCATTGTTACGATCCACTTTCCCAGTCTAGGGTTGGGGAGTGGGAGTAACAGAGTAACTAAAATTTATAAAGGAACGAATTAAAGAAAAACGTGGAGGAATCACATCAGTCCTCTGCTCCAGAAAATAAAACCACCACTTAGTAAGAAAATAAGTAATTTATTTATTAAGGGAAGCAACAAATGTCTTCAGGAGAGGGCCTGGCCAAAACAACAAACAAAACAGCAGCTGACTAGCAGGAGGAGTACTAAATAATCTATCCAAGTAAAAGAAAAGAAAATCAACAACAAAAGCTTTCCTCAAATCCCTCACTAACCAAAAACAGGGATAAACATGGAGTACAAAATAAAATGGCACCCTCTCCCTACGGCTTCCAATACTAATGATAAATCAAATAAAGTGAGTTACAATACCTCTTAATACCTTAACAGAAATAACAATAGAAAATAAATGTGCTACACTTTGTGGCTTCAACACACCACTTGTGCACAGGAATATAATTCAGTTCAAAACACGTAACAACTACTTGAACCTTACACCATCAAGGGAGGAACACAATGCAGGTCTGGAGCAGGGGAGAAGTGAGCCTCTCCCAAGCAGTGTTCCCTCTGCTCTTTTGTAGAAGCACCGTCTGCCACACACTCTCGGATGACTACCACCTGTGGGCAATTTGAACTGCCTATCAATTAGAGAGCGGTAGAGAGTGAGAGAACACACATATGATACATAAACACACCCCAAAGGGTGGAGAAAACATACCTCAACAATTAATTTAAAAAAAAAAACATACATCCCAGGGATGTAACATCATAAAATTATTATAACTGATTATGAGCAAGGTAACAGAATCTACAGTTTAAGGCAGTAATTTGTAAGCACACAGCACAAGACACTGATATGTAAAATCAAACAAGGGTTTATTGAACTACTCTAATACACACAAACTAAACTAATGAAAACACACAAACATTAATTCAAACAGTGACAAAGAAAAGTGATGTTATTAACGGAGGGTGAATGGAGTCCCAAGTGTCTAGTGTTAGACACTATTTCTTGACCGCAACCTGAAAGAATCAATCTACTAGCACTTTAATCTTAGTTTGTAATATTTGCACCAGTTTCAGCCAGAATAAGGAGATATTGTGTACTTGCATTTGGATGCTCTTTGTTGGCTTTGGATACGTTCCCTTCTGTAACAAAGTTGCTGGAGAGGAATTCTCTGGCGCTAATTGGCTGGCAGTCGGTCGATGATGCGTTCTGAGGGACAGCAATCAGTGGTGAGTGGTTGGTTGGCTTTGCCGGGTGGCACTTCGTTTGCGAGACTTCCTGGATTGCGGGTTGCTATGCAATCACGGTGCCAATCAAGGTGAAAGTGGGTGTCCTGACATGCTCCAAAGTGGGTGGGCTGTCGGTCACTCGCTGCTTTCTGTGAAGAAATGAGAAAGGGATTAGACCAGCATTGCATTCGGTTCGAGAACGTCTTCGGAGTGCCGTGTATGCTGCTTAAGGGGGTGCAGGCTGACGGGGAGCAGCTGTGACCGATCAGCCGGTGATGAGGATGTGCAAGTGTTTTTCGTTGGTTGCTAGGGCGATTCCTCCAGGAACGCTCGTCACACCCCCCCCCCCCCAAGCGTCGTTCTGGTCCTGTAAACATATGTAGACAGTAGGGGTGAAGTTAGTGGAGGGTGGAGAATGACCCCTGACAGACCTGCATAAGCTGTCGAGATCCGGGAGAGGTCATCGGCGTTCGCATTGGCGGCCCCGGCTCGATGGCCAACAGTGGAAGTCCTGGAGCGCTAGGAACCAGCGAGTCACCCTGGCGTTGGTGTCCTTGGCGTGGGCCATCCATTATAGGGGAGCGTGGTCAGTTACCAGGGTGAACTTGCAGCCCAGGAGGTAGTACCGGAGCTCCAGGACTGCCCACCTGATGCCCAGGGCTTCCCTCTCCACGGCGGCGTACTTCCTCTCAGCTGGGGACAGCTTCCTGCTGATGTAAATGATCAGATGCTCCTTACCTTCCTGAATTTGGGAGAGGACTGCTCCCAGTCCCTTGTTGGAGGCATCCGTCTGCAGCAGCAAGTGGCAGCTAAAGTCCGGGGTGCGGAGTACAGGCGAGGACGTGAGTGCCGCTTTGACCTGGACGAAGGCCTCTTCTGCCGACGGAGTCCAACATACTTTCTCCGGCTGCCCCTTCCTGGTCAGGTCTGTCAGCATCCTAATGTGGTGCTGAAGCACATTGGTCTGCCCGGGCTGGGAGGAGAACACATCCTGGAACTGACTGACCAGGTGCTGCAGCTCCGTCTTATGGGCAGCCGAGAGGTGAGGCTCGGGGCAGCTACTTGGTCCTGGGTCCCCACCCATTTCTTCAGGAAGTTGATGTGATAGAGTTGCCCTGCCTGCCGTCGTCCCGGCTGTCTCAGGCGGTATGAGACCGGCCCAATCCTCTCCACCACCAAGTAGGGTCCTTTCCAGGAGGCCAGGAATTTGCATGCGGAGCTGGGGACCAGGACCATTACGCAGTCTCCCAGTTGGAACTCCCGTGGTTGGGCTGCCCGGTTGTAGTGACTCCTGGGCAATGGGGGACTGCGTTGGGTACCAGGTGGCATAGTCGACGATGACCAGGATGTGCTCATGCCCTCGGGCAGACTTCGGCAACGGCACTACTATGTCCATTCCAATCCGCTCGAAGGGCACCTCGATGATAGGCAGCGGGATGAGCGGGCTAGGGGGAGGAGTCCTGGGCAACGTGGCCTGACAGGTCGGGCAGGCTTGGCAGAACCGCTTTACTTCGGCCTCCAGGCCCGGCCGTGGAAGCGGTCGCGGATGCATTGGGTGGTGTTGGCTGCTGCGAGGTGTCCTGCCATGGGGTGGGTTGGTACACATCATAGAAAAGATTAGTAGATTGGGAGGGGGCCTCACCATCTCTCCCACGGCCGGTGGCAGGGTCCAGGCGGCCGCCTCGGCCTTCGACAGTTCCCCTTGGGGCTGGCAGGCTGAGTAGAGGCGGCAAGCTGCTTGTCGAAGCCAGGACAATCCCTTCCGAGCAATACGGCCACTGGCAGGTCTTTCACCAGGCCTACCTCCACCGCCAGGTGCCTTGGGGGGACGAGATGACCATCTCACGGGCCGGTACTTGGCGAGTGTCTCCGTGCACACAGGTAATCGGCAGGAAGTTTTTCTGGCCGCTTCGAGGGGTGCACAACCATGACTGGATGAGGGTGACCGCACTGCCTGAGTCCAGCAGGGCCCAGAATCGTCTTCCATCCGCCTTCACCTCTGCTCCCGCTGGTGCTCGCTGGTGGACGATGCAGCCTGCCAGCCAAGCTTAGGGAGGCGATGGTGGGTCTGCGCTAGGCATGGGCTCATCTCATGGGGAACCGTCGGCCTGCTGACCGGTTGCGCGTTGCTCCTCGACCACCCTCCGGGGGAATGGCGGGTCCCCTGCCCCGCTGGGATGGACAGCATCCGCCAGCTCGATCGCCTCCACCAGCTCCCGGATGTTACTTGGGTTCCTCATCCCGACGGCTTGTCGGTGGGCGCGAGGTAGCGCGCGAAGGAGGCGATCGACTACCACTCGTTCCGCTACCTGTGTTGGGGTGGGGTCTCCCTCCAGCAACCAATGCTGGGTGATGCGGCTGAGTTCGGCTGCCTGGGCACAGGCTGGCACCCGGGGCTTGTATTACCATTCGTGAAACTGCTGGGCGGTGCACACAGGGGAGAGGCTGAGCCTCGCCAGAATCTCTTGCTTGACTTCGGCATAGTTGTCGGCGGTCATCAAGGGGAGCGAGAAGTAAGCCCTCTGTGCTTCACCGGTGAGGAGGGGTGCCAGCGCACATGCCCATTCCTCCTCGGGCCATCTCTCACGGTGGGCGGTGTTCTCGAAGACTTGAAGGACGGCCTCCACATCGTCATTTTTGGTAACAGGCGGGTGGCTTGTGCCCGAGGCTCAGGTAGCGGAAGCTGCTGGGCTGCGGCAGCCCGGATGGCGGCGAGTTCCTCCTCCGTCCTGCCCAGGCGAGTGGGGAGGTGTTCCGCTATTGGCAGATGCTTACTTCAGCAAGGCTTTGTAAGACGTCCTCCATCACGGGGACGGGCACGCCGCCTTCCGTGGTGCTGGTGACACAAACAGGGAAAGAGGGAAAAAAAATTAGGAGTTGGGGCGGTGATCTTGTCGGTGATCCATCACTGCTCTGCCCGCATTCTCCACCACTTGTCACCAGGTGTAGAATCACTCGATAAGGGGTGCGTGAATTAAATGCCCCGGAGGGTGGTTTTATTTGTAAGTGTAGGGTGCCTGGTGGAGTGTGCTGATCCGCTTTCTGGTGGCTGGTGCATCCCATGTGCTCTCTGTGCTCTTCGGTGCCAATCAAGGTGAAAGTGGGTGTCCTGACGTGCTCCAAAGTGGGTGGCCTGTCGGTCACTCGCTGCTTTCTGCAAAGAAATGAGAGAGGGATTAGACCAGCGTTGCATTCGGTTCGAGAACGTCTTCTGAGTGCCGCGTGTGCTGCTTAAGAGGGTGCAGGCTGACGGGGAGCAGCTGTGACCGATCAGCCGGTGATGAGGACGTGCAGGTGTTTTTCCGTTGGTTGCCAGGGCGATGCTGATTCCTCCGGGAATGCTCGTTACAATATATATATATATATATATATATATAAATATATATATAGTGAGATTTATGAGCTCTGTCAAATAGAAGGCAGTAAAGGTTTCAGTTTACGTGTATGCCTGCATTATTTTGATGGACCCATTTTCAAGAGACAGAAGTTTCCTCCGATGGTCTACAGCCCTTCTTACCATATATATATATATATATATATATATATATCAGATCAGCTGTGGAATCTCAATAAATAACATTTTAAAATATATTAAAATAGAAAACAGCTATTTTAAATAGGCAAGTAAAAATATTTAAAAATTTCACTGATTTTGGTTTTGGGAGACAAAGTCTATGGTTTAAGGGTTTTGGTGATCCTGGGCCAAAGGAATGCCTTAGCATCCTTCCTTCAATGAAAAGGCTGGGGATTTATGCATTGGGGTCACCACAGGGTTCCTGGCCATTTGGTCTTAAGTTAGGGGAACAAAGAGAAATCTTTTCCTGCTGTCCTGACGTCACTGGTATGAGATTAGACAGACACGAGAAGAAAAAGGGGGGTGACATCCCCTTTAGACATCTTGGCACCATGACTGTGATTTATGACGCACTAATGGTTCGATGGGGAATCGTTCTGAACTGTGGAATGCGGTGTTGGGTTCTCCTAATGAAATGGACTATTCAAGGATAATCTTAACCTTATTTTCTTCAAAAATCATTTATTGTTATTATTATTATCATTATTATTATTAATGTTGAAAAGAGCTGAGAATATTTTTCAGTTTTTTAGGGGGGATAAATTGAAAGAACAGCATTGTTTGTTACATTTGTCACAGATATCTTTATTTGTTACATTTATATTATTTACATCAAGCTTTTGAATGGTATAGTATTGTATATTGTTATTGAAACTTCATAATATTTCACTTGATTATACATTTAGTCAGGAACTATAGTTTGGAAAAAGTCTAACTAGTAAAATGTTTACACGTTATGTGAAAACTAGTACAAGTATATAAATAAATAAAAAGAGATTACTCATGTTTATGATCTCTGCTGAATAAAGTGCTTCATTCTTTTTTTTCCGAGGAAATCCATTTTTCAAATCGTCAACCACATCACATCTTTTTGGGGTGAATTATGTCTTGTTCCTCTCACCGCGAAGCAAACGCGCTGCTGCTTTTTCTTCTGTGTGGGCGTATTCAAGCCGCGCTTGTTATCTTTATTTAAGTGCACAAAGTTTTGTTGTTATTATGTCTTTATTCAAAAATATTTAGACCCTTTACAGATTCGATTGATGTATTGCTCTTATCTGTACGATTAAAATTGAAAGTGTAATTGGTAGCACTTTATTTTACAGTCCTGTTCCCTGTGTACATACTATGTACTTATTATAGTAATTACAATAACTGTGTAATAACTAGGTACTAACCCTGAACCTACTCCTAAACCTAACCCTACCCCATGTAGTTACCCTGTATTACCAGAACTTTCTTAGATAAATACACTATAAGTACACTATAAGTACATGTAAGTACACGTACTGCAAAATAAAGTGCAACCGTGTAATTTAAGTTTTTTTCGGGGTTATCAGGAGAAAATGACTCATAACGCGTGTACACGTTAATCAACTCCAGAGGGTTAAAACAAGGAAAAATGTCTGTCAATGAATATGCTCCTAAGTTCAGGACTCTTGCGGCCACTAGTGGATGGAATGAGCAAGCCTTGCTGACCACCTACCGTCAGGGATTGGAACCTCGTGTGCGGTTGCATCTCGCTGCATACGAGGACACCATCAGGCTCGAATGCTTCATTCAACTCTCCATCCGCTTCGCCACTCGTATGCAGTCGTGCCTCGAAGAGCACCAGGGCCAGTCGTATTACAACTTGCCAGCTAGCGAACCAATGCTTGTTGACTCATACAACTCACTGCTGCTGAACAAAGACGGCTGGCCCAGAATCGCTGCCTCTACTGTGCATCTCCAGGGCATATCATCTCCGTATGCCCCGTCCATCCTCCTAATCCCATGGTGAGTGCCATTCCCCCTTCAAAGTATCAAATGAAACCACTCACCACTATAGTGACACTTACTGCCGCTGAAATCTCTCTTCCAGTTTCCGCCCTCCTCGATTCTGGGTCAGCCAGTAACTTCATCTCCGGCGCCCTCTGCCGTCAGCTCAACCGCACTACCACGGCAATGCTGTCAGCCTACCAGGTCCATACAATAACTGGCAAACCATTGAGTCGAAGATGTATTCGTCACAGTGTCAGTCCCATCACCCTCCAAACTGGGCTACCTCATAAGGAGGAATCCACCGCTGACGTTATCCTAGGGTGCCCGTGGTTGGAGCAGCACAACCCAGTCATCTCGTGGAAGACCGGCGAAGTCCTGAAGTGGGGCGAATCCTGTTTCCAGGGCTGTCTTGCCAGATTCCGTGTTCCAGCCAAACTCTCCCCGGAACCTCTACCCGTCTGCACAACCTCCATCGAGAGCCCTGTAGAAAGACAAACATTCCACCCTGTTAAGTCCCCTTCAGTGATGTGTGCTGCCCCAAACGGACCTCCAAGCTGCCTCCACACCGGCCATGGGATTGCACCATCGATCTGCTTCCGGGTGAGCCAGTGCCTAAAGGAAGGATTTATCCCCTTTCCATCATGGAAGGGGAAGGCCATGGAGGACTACATCAAGGAGGTGCTGGCGCAAAGTTACATCCGTCCATCTACCTCCCCTGCAATGCCTGAGGGCCTTCCAGCTGTACCTCAAAGCCGAGAAATGCTAACTTCTACCGTTGATTCATCCAAGACTACAGCTCCATCACCAACCCACTTACCAGTTTTCTCCGTAATAAGCCCAAGTCTCTGTCCTGGACCTCTGCCGCCACGGAAGCTTTCAACTCTCTCAAAGAGGCTTTCACTACCGCTCCACTCCTGGTACACCCGTGACATCCGCCTGCGCCTACCATGCCGCAAGTTAAGTCCCAGGTTCAATGGCCCGTTCACCATCACCGAGCAGATCAATCCGGTCACCTTCAAACTCAACCTGCCACCTGAGTATCGGATCCACCCCACTTTCCATGTCTCACTCCTCAAACCTTACCATACTTCTGTTTCTCCCTCCACAGAGCCTGGCATAGGCGAAGCCCCCCTACCTCTCCTCCTTGACGATGGAGCTGCCTACAAGGTTCACGACATCCTGGACTCCCGGTGGCGTGGTGGACAACTTGAGTATCTAGTGGAATGGGAAGGATATGGTGCAGAGGGACGCTCATGGGTCCCATGCCACGACTGCCTGGATCCAAATCTGCTAGACACCTTCCACTCCAATCACCCTGAAAGACCGGCTCCACGAGGAAGAGGACGTCCACCACGTCGTCTGGGTCCTTGGCCCTCAGGAGCGGGCCGTGGGGAGGGGGGTACTGTAACAGACACACCAGGCCCCAACACCAAACAATCACAGCGCACTCCCTCACCTGAGTACTAATCACTCCCACCTGCTCCTCATCCACCGGCAACCCAGTCAGCATCCGGTCTCGTTTGCATCAAGGTCTAACCTGCATGCTTACTCTAAGGATTAGCCTATCTCTCTGCTTACCTCTCTCCAGCGATCTCCAGTATCTCCAAGTCTCCATCGTGTGTGTGTGTGTGTCCACTACCTTCAGCGTCTTGCGTTCTCCACCAATGGATCCGTTCATCACCACTACCTCCAGCACCATTACCTCACTATGCATTACCTGCTCCTCTGCTTGTGCCAAAATAAACCGTGTTCTCCTGTTATTCCAGCCTCCTGTCCCTGATTACCGTGACATATATAAACAGATTTTTAAATATTTTTAAACATAGCAAGAGATGGTACAGATTCCATATATAATGTACCTAGAAGCTCATTCCATACATACGGAGCATAACTAGAAAAAGCTGAACGACCTCTGTATGAAAAATCGGCATCTTAAGAGTTTATACGTTGATCTGGTATTATAAATATTTGTTCAATATGTCAACAAATTAGATATATACAGTGGTAATTTACCCACTAAAGCTTTTAAAATAAAAATTAACATGTTTTTTCTCCTCAAGCACAATGAAGTCATTTTGTAATTTCATTTAAATTACAGTGATGTGTGCGGACACTTGTACAAGTAACAAATCATAAAGCAGCATGATAAACTACATCTAACTTTTTCAAAACAATCAGAGGTGCATGCATATAAAATATATCACCATAGTCCAATACTGAAAGAGGAGTACTCTAAAAAAAAAATTCTCCTTTGTTGCTTGATAACATTTAGTAATGAAAATAAAAACCTAATGTTGGTCCCAATTTCTTTAAAAGACTATCAATATGAGAACTATACGTCAGTTTATCGAGCCAGATACCAAGATATTTGTAAGATGCAACCCTTTTAATCTATGTATCAATGAAAGTTTGAATCACACAATCATTTAATGATAACATGGACCGTGTAAAAATCGTGTATTCAGTTTTTTTTAGCATTTAACACTAATTTTAAGTTACCAAGAGAAGTCTGAAATGAATTAAAAGCATTCTGTATAGAATCCATTGCCACTTTTAAAGATGGAGCCATGGTGTAGATCCCCCTTCCTCAAATCTTACCCTGAAGGTCCAATGCACTGCAGAGTTTCGCTCCAACCCTGATTAAAGTCACCTGTCTGCCATTTTCGAATGATCCCAAAGACATTGATTGACACTGATTAGCATGCTCAGGTGTGTTTGATTAGGGTTGGTGCAGGAAAGTGGATCTCGAGGTCCAGATTTGAGGATCCCTGGTGTAGATGATAGTATCATCTGCATAAAAGTGTATATTTGATGGCTCAACTCCTTTAACAAGTTCATTTATATAGATAGAGGATAATTTTGGCCCCAAAATGTATCCCTGAGGCACCTCTTTGTGCAAAAGCTGATGTTTCATTGGATTTACCCTATATGGATGTTAAGGTGTAAAAGGGGTAGCTTGACCTACGTTAATGTCATGCTCTAGCATATTAGTATAAGATGGAACATCAGAAAACAGGGCCAAATATTGACAAATCAACTGGATAATATCAGTACGCTCAGAAGAATTTAAATTAGACAAATTAGACATAAAAATTTTAGAATTTGACAATCTACCCTGAGCAACCTCAGAGTGAGCAAAACTTCCTTCAGTCTCAGTAGATGGAACATGCAGTACAGCCAAAGCCTTGACCTCTGTACATAAAGTTTAAGGTCAATGCAAGGCTTAAGTAATTAAGCACGGAACATACGGGTTTCCATTATGATCTGGATACTTAACTAGGTAATTACACTCACCAACCTTCTGTTCAATGATGTATGGCCCACTATAATGAGTCTGCAACACAGAATCAGGTATTGGTAAAAGTACAAGCACTTGGTTTCCTGAAGAAAATACCCGATGCTTAGCCTTTTGATCATACCATTTCTTCATCTTCTCCTGAAATGGAAGCTTTAGCCTAAGTTCTGCCAGGAAGACTCAATCACTTCGTCACTAATTACCTTCATCATTATCCAATCACGTCTTTATACTCCTGTATAAAAGATCGTACTTACACATGTTTGAGTTCGCAGATGCTGACGCGACAACAACCACAGATTCCGACGCGATTGTCTTTGCTCAAGCTGTTGCTTTATTCATTTACTTGCTGTAATTAAGTTAGTGCCCCGCAAACTATCTAGAGTTCGACGTTCCTCTAAAATGCACACGGGATCGTTGACTTAGCTCCGTGTCGCGGTGATTATCTGCAGTCGTTGTGTTGGATGATTTACAAGCTTTTTCGGCAGAGGATGTGAACATTGGCGGAGTTCCGCGTGCTTCCAGGCCAGGGTTGCCAGGTTTCTCAAAACCGCCAGTTACTACTATATATATATATATATATATATATATAAAAAAAAAAAAAAACACAATCACGTTCAAAAGGGATTCATCGGTAGAATTCACATTCTAGGGGCTATATATTTTTGGTCACCTCAAACCAAGGACAGAAATAGCAACCAACAAAAAAAAAAAAAAAAAAAAAAAAAAAAAAGTCTTGGCAACGCCGGTGCTTTCCGAGATCGCGTCAGTGCTGCTTGGGTCTCAACACCTGAAAAGACTTTGGTCTCAATCAACAAATATTCATCTGTACGCTCACGTGAACCTGCACGAATGAAGTCTCTCCGGACCAGCAGACAGAATTAAGGCTGCCGGTCTCTTTGGCATCTCGCCTCCATCACTACACCAGTCTACAGCATTATAAGTATCATTTGTTCTATGCACTTGCGGTGCCTGGGCATTAATTTATTCTCTGCAAGGATTTATACTCACACGTTCAAATAAAGCACTGGGCGTTTCGTGCTTGTTTATCTAGCAGACTTGCACAGCATAATTAAGATGTTGATCATAGTGCATGCAATTTTCTGAATAACTACTCCGTAATGAAGCACTTTAAGGCTCATCATAAACGCTACAATCTTTTATACTGATAAAGATTTTTCGCATTTCTGTTATATATTTAAAAAAAAAAAAAAAAAAAAGCTGTCTAGCACACTTGAGATTCGCTGTTTTAATCCTATGCTTTAATCTTTGTTTATTCACTCTTTTTCATTTGCGTTTATTCCTGAAAAGTTCATACTCTAATGGGATTCTATGGTTGCAGATGCAGGGAACCGCTGCTCTTACCTCATCTTCACATGGCTTACTCTTGGACTGCATTATGAACACTGGATCTACCAAGCTGAAGCGTATATGGACCCTTTCTTTTGAGTCGTAGGTAAGATTCGGCTCAATGCTCAGTCAGCAGGCATATAACTCCACGTGACACGAGTTGCTGCTGACCTTATTCCAGAGTAGTGACATATCTCCAGTTTAAACCGAATATTAATTAGCAGGCATGGTTTGTTTGTGCTCCTGGTCTCCGTTTCAAGGCGTGGTCTCACTAGACTTTAAACGCAGTGTTGCCAACTTCTTTCAATGGAAGTAGCTTAATCCTGCCTGAAAAGTCGCTAAATGTCGCTAGATGACGTCATATGCTAATTAGCATATTCATGACGTAAGTGCGTCATATTATCTTGTCCTTTATGTGCTCATGTACTGCGTTTTAAAGCAGCCAAAATTCTCAAAAGTTTTTCATTATATTTGAATGTTTCTGTTGTCCGACAACGGAATTAATATTATAATAACTGAAACGCGTCTATTAAGACTACATAACCAGCTCTCAAAGATGTTAATCTCTGCACTAAAATCCTATTCACGACATTGTCTAATGAAATCACATACACATAAGATTAAGATAATGATTGTACTGTGATTTCGGCTATACTTGTATGTAAGTTGTATGTTGTAAGTCGCTAGATTTGTCGCTAGTCGCTTTTTTGAAAAAAAAAAAAAAAAAAAAAAGTCGCTAAATCTAGCGACAAAGTCGCTAAGTTGGCAACACTGTTTAAACGTGTTTAATTAAAAAAAAAAAAAAAAAAAAAAAATATATATTTTATACGTCCTCATTCCAATGTATCATCTGTTCCCGTCGACACTACAAACCATGCATCTTTTTATTTTATAAATCTTTTAATGTATTATATAAAATAGGACGCTGCGCAACAGCTAAAGTTATATAGCACTTCCTCCTTTTTGAATTTTCGTACAGAGAGGTCATGAGCAATGTATCGCTCTTCTACCGGTCCACATCCTCATGTTATGCAAATTCCCAGGTCAGAGTTCACCAAACTCGAACTTTGGAACGCAGCGAAATGCGAAATTTTTCGCATAAGCTTGCGCTTCCGGTCCGACGCATTCGCATGCGTATGAATGGAAGTCAATGGAGAGAAAAGTGCAGTGTGACAGCCCCATCACTCATAGCAAACTAACGGCTGGAGGGGCGTGTTAAGGAGGTTCTGCTCATGCTGTCAAACTGACGTCATCAGAAAAAATTATTCGTTACAGAGTGGAAATGTTCAGAATTCGATAAGATTACTAAGACAAACAATGTTTAATTGTTTACATCAAGATTAGCAATGTGTGCTAGTAAGCTTAAGTCAATTCGATTTATGCGGATTTTAAACTTAACTTTCGATACGTCAACTTATAATAATAATAATAAAAAAAAAATAATAATAATAATAATAATAATAAAATAATAATAATAATAATAATAATTGGGGAGTGACAGTTAAGGGGTTAAGCTACAATCAAGGCTTGTTTATTTCGCGCATCTACTGGTGTTGGTTCATTCACTCTTACTCGGCTGTTGCGGCCTCACTTTACACTTTTAGACTTTCAGACAGCTGTGCCCTCAGCCAACCCGGATTCTTCAGTCTGCCCTCCGTTAGCAGACATAATATTAAACGAAGTGCTTACGTCAGCTGGAAATCACATTTCTAAGGCGTCACTCCCTCTACAATCAAACCTACACGTTGCATGGTCCGCTTTCTAATGTTTTTCCTCCAATTTTTTGCGTTCCTATTCTAATTTCGACCGTTGCTCCTTTCTCGTCTTAAAAAAAAAAAAAAAAAAAAAGAAAAAAAACCCCCCGCAATCTTAAAGATCTATTCGCAGACTCCTTGCAAGCATCTAACCTACGCTAAAATTTATAATCCTAATTTTCAAGCTTTTGGTTATTCAGTTCTATTACTACTTAAGGGGTTAGCTAAATCTTCCAACAAATTAAAGACAAATGTCTGCCTATTACCCTGCCCATATTGCAAAATTAATTACTTCCATCTTCTACGGCTTTCTTTCTAAGTACCTCAATATTCTTCTCGAGGCAGTGTTTATCTGCCTTCTACGGGTATGCTTCCAGGGGAATTCACTTCAAACTAATCAATTTGATCCTGCTCGCAGCATTTCCTTCAGATCTATGATTCGGACCTAAATTCTTCACACTCTCCTCAAGCACTCTAAACTGATGTGCAAGGTTCTGGTGTTATCTTAACAATTCTAAAATCAATAATAAATTCTGTCCCTTCTCTGCATGGTGAAATTCTTAAAATCTGACCTAGAACTTCTAAAAACGCTCCAGTCTCTATTTTACCTAACGGAGCACCCCTTTCCAAGGCCTGTTTTAGAACTCACTTAACCACTGTTCTCAAAGCTGCAATCTATCCCCCTCTCTCTACTGGCCATTCATTCAATTGGGGCAGCTACTTCAGCAGCTGAACGAGGGATCTCTACATCAGCTGTTAAGATCATGGGCAGATGGTCTTCCTCAGCATTTGAATCATACATCAGACCTGATTCAAAACCATTATCGACACTCAGCAAGCTCTCCTGTAACTAATCAGGTAAATTCATGCAATTACTGGTGGTGGTGTTACTATATCTGTATGGTATATCAAGGCCTGTACATGTCTGGCCTTTGTGGCTATTTCTGTACGGTCTTTCGAGGCCTGTCTGTGTCCGCCTATCGTGGCTATTTCTGTACGGTCTATCGAGGCCTATCAGTGTCCGGCTATCATGGCTATTTCTGTACGGTCTTTCGAGGCCTGTCCGTGTCCAGCCATCATGGCTATTTTTCTGTACGGTCTATCGAGGCCTGTCCTGTGTCTGCCTATTGTGGCTATTTCTGTACGGCCTATCGAGGCCTGTCTGCGTCTGCCATTGTGGCTGTCTGTGTCTGGCCTATCGTGGCTATTTTTGTATGGTCTATCGAGGCCTGTCTGCGTCTGCCTATCGTGGCTAATCATGGTCTATCGAGGCCTGTCTTGCGTCTGCCTATCGTGGCTGTCTGCGTCTGGCCTGTTGTGGCTATTTCTGTATGGTCTATTGAGGCCTATCCGTGTCCGGCTATCATGGCTATTTCTGTACGGTCTATTGAGGCCTGTCCGTGTCTGCCTATCGTGGCTGTCTGCGTCTGGCCTATTGTGGCTATTTCCGTTGGTCTATCGAGGCCTGTCCGTGTCTGGCTATCATGGCTATTTTTCTGTATGGTCTATCGAGGCCTATCTGTGTCTGGCCATTATGGCTATTTCTGTACGGTCCATCGAGGCCTGTCTGCGTCTGCCTATCGTGGCTGTCTGCGTCTGGCCTATCGTGGCAATTTATGTATGGTCTATCGAGGCCTGTCTGTGTCTGGCTATCATGGCTATTTTTCTGTACAGTCTATCGAGGCTGTCTGTGTCTGCCTATCATGGCTATTCTGTATGGTCTATCGAGGCCTGTCTGCGTTTGCCTATCGTGGCTGTCTGCGTCTGGCCTATCGTGGCCATTTCTGTTGGTCTACTGAGGCCTGTCTGTGTCTGCCTACCGTGGCTGTCTGCGTGTGGCCTATCGTGGCTATTTATGTTGGTCTATCGGGGCCTGTCTGCGTCTGCCTATCGTGGCTGTCTGTGTCTGGCCTATCGTGGCTATTTATGTACGGTCTATTGGGGCCTGTCTGTGTCTGCCTATCGTGGCTGTCTGCGTCTGGCCTATCGGGCTATTTATGTTCGGCCAATTGGGGCCTGTCCGCGTTTGCCTATCGTGGCTGTCTGCGTCTGGCCTATCGTGGCTATTTATGTTCGGCCTATCGAGGCCTGTCTGTGTCTGCCTATCATGGCTATTTCTGTTGGTCTATCGAGGCCTGTCTGTGCTGCCTATCGTGGCTATTTCTGTTGGTCTATCGAGGCCTGTCTGTGCCTGCCTATCGTGGCTATTTATGTCGGTCTATCGAGGCCTGTCTGTGTCGGCCATTGTGGCTGTCTGTGTCTGCCTATCATGGCTGTCTGTGTCTGGCCTATTGCGGCTATTTCTGTAAAAAAATATACTTCATCTACTTTTGGGGGAAGGCTGGCCCCGTCTGGAGGTCTCATAATCCACCTAATTTTGGGGGTCGGCTGCGCCCCTGCCTTCGTCTTCAGGCAGGAAATGCAGATTCGCTACCCTCGGATTATGAACCATGGACGGGGCCTTCCGCCAAAGAAATTTATAATTGTGCTCGCTGAGCTGTCAATAAATGTATGCTTCGTACATCATTCTATCTCCCGAGTCTTTCTGGTAGAACTGCTTTTAAACTCTCCTTGGCTAATTCACAGGCCCCACAGATACAGACGTGAAGGTTAATAGGAGTCGAATGTTCAGAAGCACTTCTCCTTTAATAATTTCAAGTGCCCCCTCACAGTATGGCCAAAGACAAGCTCAGCTGGACTGAAACCAAAAGATTCCTGAACCACCTATTTAACTGCAAATAGGAGTATTGAAACACCATCATCCCAGTCTCTTTCAAACTTTTTGCAGTAGGTTTTTAGCATAGTTTTGAGAGTTTGATGGAATCTCTCTAGTGCACCCTGTAACTCTGGATGATATGCAAATGAGGTGTTATGCCGAATAGACAACTGTCTCAACACCTGGGAGAAAAGACGAGACATGAACTTAGACCCTTGATCTGACTGAACTACTCTGGGCAACCCCAAACTCTGAATAACAAGGGTTCTAGAAACAGCAGGGGCCATAACCTTGTTGCTGCACACATAATTGTGAAAAGACCCTGCCTGGACCCAGAGTCCTACCATCCAGAGCAGTAACTGTCAGAGGGGTAGTGAGTGATTCAGAGGGGATCTGGAGACTCCTAGCAAGAGAGAGGTCCATAACGTTAACAGAAGGAATAATCCTCAGGCAAGAGAAAAAATAAAAAACCCCAGATACAGAGAACACTTACTCAGGTAACTGGCTTCAGAACAACTAAACACCAAGCAAAGAAGCTATGAGACAAAGTCACTTAACCTGTTAGCCTGCACCCCGATGCGGGCTTCCTCAACGCCCCTCAACTCACACATATCAGTGTTTACGAAATAGATTAAATGAAACAGAACAAATTTAATCTTGACAAACTATATATCATTATAAAGATCTAAGCCTCAAGCATCGACGACAGATCGCTGTTTTTCAATGGAAAGCTCATAAACACTGTATTTGCTACATTTGTGTAAGCAGTACACATGAAAACATCAACATTAGAAACGCAGTACATACTAGATCCGTCATAATAACGAGTCATAAACACATCCACAGCTGTAAATCCCGGTTTAGTTAGAAAGGTAAGGGTCCACTGACACCAAAGACACCAAAATTATGTTTGTAACACACTGAAGTAGGAAACTTTTACAATTTTTATTTTATTTTATTTTATTTTATTTTTATATTATTTAATTTTTACAAAGTTAGGTAGAGCACTTTCAGCTGTGAGTCCCATAATGGGGGGTCAGGTTAACAGGTTAAATACGCACAGCTGAACGAGACACAGGTGACCCTAATAACAATAAGTACAAGCAGAGTAAGCTGGTCATGAGAGCATCATGAGGACCCCTACAGGTCAAAACAGAACGTAACAAGCAAAATACTGATAGGGCCAGCGTCCGACTGGACCTACCCACGCCAATTACTGCAACGAGACCCAGGTGTTAGTATTTGGGACTTGACCCACTTACCGTCGCTCATCTCCCCACTCTCTCTCCCGTCGCAGACCTTGCTGAACCATGCCTCTCCCGCCACAATGAAATGATCTACAATACTGAGCCACATCTGACTTTACTCTAGGCCAGAAAAAAATGGCGTAACACACGATCCAAAGTTTTTCTAATACCCAAGTGGCCAGATAGACAATGAGCAAGATACAAAATATCAGATCCATAAATGTTTGGAACCATCACTTGAAACAGACTACTCCAATCATCCTGACTTGACATTTTTGGATCTGTCCACTTTCTCATCAAAACACCATCACTAACAAAACAGCCAGAAGCTACATTTGATAATGTTTCATCTGGTACCACATCTTCAAACATAGTTGAGCAAATTCAATATATTGTCTTGTCACCTATTAGCTGCTCACGAGATGGTAACATCTTTCCGAAATGTGAATATTATTTTATTATAAAAACTTAATAAACAGTGTTAAAAAAAGAATCACATCAGAATTAAACAAAATGTGCAGTAAACTAGCCTATGACCTGTCATCCCTTTTTTTGAGCATGCTCTGGAAAATTTTTAATACTGAAGTCCTAGTTATGGTTTCTTTTAAAACAAGGCACATAGCAGTTTTTGACCATGTAAAAGCAAGTAACAATATCACTGAGCATAAGATTTTAATTTATTTTAAGGAAAAAACACCAAACTTTTCTTACCTTAAAACAAACAGCCCACAGTGCTGAAAGTAAAGTGTTCACAAACATCAATGTCTGCCTTGATGAGTCTTTAACTTATGATTTCACAAATTTTTTATCTAAAGCATAGTTTAAATAGTGAATGCTATTGCTAATGGCAAAAAACTAAGGAGCCCCCAACATGGCGTGGGGGAAAAAGCAACATTGTGTTCTCAAATTAACTTAATATTAGTGTTTTACAAATTTGTTAGTGATTTGTTAGTTTGTTGGAATTATTTATTTATTTATTTTGTAAGAAAAACTATTATTGCTAGGGTTCTGTAGGAAAAATGTAAACATTTATAACGAAATATATAGGCTTATATATTTAAGTAAAAAAAAAACTCTTATATGTCTAAAGTTTCTTCTCTGTTTAAATGTTTTTAGTTTCAAAGCTCAACAATATTGTAATTGCAATACTATTTTTTAATTCTCATTTTCGCATGCCAGTTTGATTCTTACCGGTTGTAATTTTTTACATACTTTTGTGTATATTCACGTTTGCCAATATAAACATCTGATTTTCTTGTTATACTGAAAGTTAATAGAGGGATTTTACAAAACAGTTAACTGTTCGGTTGTCTTTCTGAATAACTGTATCTGGACTTTCAAGAAAATCAAGGAGTTATTGGGAAACACGGTCAGTGCTGGGAAGGTTACTTTGGAACAAATTAATAGATGATTGCAAGTTATGCTATTTAACATGTAATAACGTAACTATTTAATTTGATTGATTACATTTGATAACTTTTCTAAATTTCGAACTCTTCAACTGTTAATAATTTTTGAAACATTTAAAGCAGGCAGGTTTAACCTTACAATACTCAACATTTATTACTGTTAGACTTTCAAAATCCTTCTTCACTTGAATTACAATTATAATTTAACAGCCACCACAAAATCTTCATTCTGAGGTTAAATATTGATTTAAAATCATAACAAGCAACTGTTTTAATAGCTATGATACAGTTTTGAAATCAAATCTTTGCATAGCTATGACAGGAAACAGTTGCATCTTTGAAAATATAAAACAGTTATTCTTATAAAATAAAACATATACATAAACCCAAATAGGAAATAAAACAGTTATTGAATAATCATGTTTCCTATTCTGTGTCCTAAACTCCTGAAACATTGGTGTTCATATTTTAGAGCAGTCACTGAAATATGATAAGTAAATCAATCATATCTGAATGTGTGTGAAAATACTGTATTCTGAAGTTAACATTTTAATAAGTAACTTTCTCAGTAACTGTAACAGATTGCAGTTAAGTTTATTTAATTACATAATTCTGTTCAATGTAAATAGTTACTCCCCAACACTGAACATGATGTTTAGTGTGTGAAAGAAAAGGAATGAACTGTTGCTGCATATACAAGAGACTTCAGATAATTGTAAAACTACGGAGCCCCAGAAAAGACATGTGGGCCATTTTTATATCGTTTCCAAAATGTACAATTCGTTCCCATGATTTTTCCCTTGTTTTAAACCAATTTATCTGTCATGAAAAAAAAAGACCTGTATTCCCGCTGTTATGGATAAAGTATGACAGGACAGGGATGAAGCCTCTTCTCAAATTCAACAATCTTTCAACGAAATGAACAGATTAGTAAATGGTGAACACAATCTACTTAATAGGAGGTAATGAATTAATAAATCATGTGAAGCAGAGAACAGAGAAGCAACTTTTGAAATGGGAGGTTGTGTCTTTCAAACTTAATTATATAATCAAACTAAAGAGCCAAAAGCTCAATTTGGTCAGGTCTGAAAGAAACAACCTCTTATAAAGTTGCTTCTCCGTCTCGATCTTTCCGATTTCAAAACTCACAACATTGTGAAGAAAATACTGAAGTCTCTGAGCAAGAAAGTGAGGTTAATAGTATTTCTGGTAGAAATTAAAGAAATATTTGGTGAAATGTCATTTTCCTTTAAAATACAAATATTTCATTATTTGTTTTCAAGCGTTATTTATTAATATCTTGTCCTGCTATCTGCAGTGTTTAGGTCAAATACAAATGTCATATTAATGCCTGAAATATCACTGTTTCTTGCATTAACATTTTGGTAACTTTTTGTAATCTTTGTTTTCCAGAAATAATTTTATATTACGATAAAATAACTGCATTAAAAAATGATATGTACTGCCTTGCAAAAAAATCCTCTGATAAAGACTCCACATTTAAGTGTGAGAGTGAGAAGCACTTGGAAGTAGTTTTGAAAGTTTAAATGATGTGGATCTTCACTTTGGATGACAAATTTTGTTCCAGGTTTCAGTGGAAGTATAAAAATAAACTAAATGAATTAAATACATATTTTGTGTAACAATGTCTCATTTGCACATTAAAACTGATCAACATGAACAGTGTTTCGAACGCTCATAACACAATACACAAATTCAAGATATGGCTTGTGTAAGCTATAAGTCAATGCTCAAATAAATAATGAGATGTTTGTAATTGCTCACTTCTTTGAAATTTCATATGCATGTGTTCTTAAAATAATAATTACCCGATGATGGAAAGTGTTGTTTATGAATATTGGTTAGAACACATTCTGCTGCTGTGTGAATGCAGAAAATATACACCCATCTTTGTACGAAATTTTACAAACTGCACTGCTACGCACAAAAACATTTTGTTTGCCTATACAGATATCTGTATTGAACAATCGCATTCCTTTTTTAACGGATTGTGTGTGTAAGTTTCTATGAAACCAAACTTTTCAGTTGTATTTCTGCCTGGACTACCAAAGAAAATCATGGAGGTATTGGGCAACACTGTACAGAGTCAGTTACTGTGTGAAAGAACAGGAATGCACTGTTGGTACATATAGAAGAGATTTTAGATCACATACAACTGCAAATGGTTCAAATATGAACAGTGCTCAGTGTCAACATTATTATGAAGTCGATACATGGTGATAATAAACAACATCTAACAAGTCTGAATAAAAATAATCACATAATATCTGCAGTTTTTAAATAAAATCAAAATGTCATATAAATGCCTGAAATGTCATCGCTTTTGCTTGCAGTAAAATTTTATTATTATTGTTTTTAATTTTTGTTTTCCAGAACTAATTTGAAATTATGATAAAATAACTTCATAGGAAAATATAAATGTGTATTTGTAAAATATATTTCAATATTTGGATTACATGAATCTTTACTTTGAATATAAACCCGACAAACACTTAAATTTGCAGATTGTTCTCTATGAGAAGTATAAAATGTAAATAAAAAAGTTAATAAATTAATTAAAATGTGTGTAACATATGTACAGTGATTGCTGTACAATTAAAAACTTCTCCTTTATGCATCAAAATTAATCAATATATTCAGTGTTTCTGATCTGGCTTGTGTAACCAAGTCAATGCTCAAATAAATAATAGATGTTTGTAACTGCTCACTTCTTTGAAGCTACATATACATGTGTTCTTAAAACAATAATTACCAAATGATGGAAAGTGTTGTTTATGAATCTGTGTGAGTGCAGAAAATATACACCCATCTTTGTACAAATATTATATTCTCTGCCAGTTTTATGGCATTTATTAAATTTTCTTTTCATACTTCTGTGTACAGTATATTCATGTTTGCCTATATAGATATATTCTGTATTCTAATACCACATTCCTTATTTTACTGAGAACTAATTGTGGGTGAAAGTTTATTTGTATTTCTGAATAATTTTACCTAGACCTACAAGAAAAACAGGTATTTTTACAGGTATTGGGCAACACTGTAGAGAGTAATTTAGCGTGTAAAAGAAATGTCATAAACTGTTGGTGCGTAGAGGCAAGATTTTAGATATAGTGTTGTGAGTAAAGAGGTTCTAAAAAAGGTATTTCAAAATAGTACCCAAACACCAATTTCTGTCATAAAAAGTGCTTTGGAAAAACTATGTGAAATCATAAGTAAAAAAAAAATAAGAATAAGTTAAAGACTGTTTAAGTCAAATCAAGTTGCCTTTATTTATATAAATATCTGTTTTTTGTGGTCTTGTCTTTGGAAATTAGAAGCATATTAGTGTTATGTGTAAGCCAGGTTAAAGAGATAGGTCTATAAGTAAAGGAAGAACCCCTTCAGGCTGATGCAAGACCTGATCACCCTGTTGGGGTTTATTCTGCGAGAACAACCGGCTGGATGTACATTATCCCACTTATTACACAGACACTTGCCACATAAGTAAATAATTAGATGCAAAATATAGATTTGAGTTGAAATATTTGAACACAAATTTTCCTTGAAGACAGCAGTTGCGAGTCAGTGGCAAAATCAAAATAAACTGATATTTAAGGGAAACGTTGCAGGCAAACCACGTATTACACAACATTTCACCACAAAATATTTAAGGCAATACAAGAATTAAGACGAAAATGTTTTAAACCCTTACCAGTTCGTGCAAAACTGCTGCAAAATTGTCAATAATGTCATCATAGGACAGCTGCCTGGAAATATGCCTGTTTATGCTCATCATGGCCAGGCCATTGAGATGGTTCCGTGTTATTGTAGACCTCAGGTATGTTTTAATGAGCTTCAGTTTTGGAAAAACTCCTCTCTGCAGTAGCCACACACAGAAGTTGCAAATTTTCTATGGGCACTAGAGGCTGACATTTTTTGGGGAACACAATCACTATTAATCACGGATTGGGATAGGACAGGAAAAAATGTCAGCGGGAGTGGGCAGGACCGGGAATACACTTTGATCCCCAACTTTATACACAAATATAGCCTACCTTTTATATAAATAAACTACAAACTTAAAAAGGTTAAAGCAATATTTTATACAGATACAGCACATTCACACGCAATCGCTTTTGCAATAATGTATTAAAAAAAGTAATCTTACAGTGCTACTTCATCTGTAGCTATCTAATTTTGAATGAGCATAAATCTGTTAGAAATGATCTTTAGATAAAATAACTGATGAAAATGTACTGTTATTTTCATCACAAACAAAATTTGCACAGCACCCAACAAACATGAAATGTCTATCTGACGTGCAGATCAAGTCTAAATTGCGTCGGTCAGTCTGGACCATATCTGGACGTTGAACTACGACGTCCCTTGGACGTAGATATGAGGTTCAAAATTTGACTGTTGGGCTAAGGATTTTCTTCTGTACAATGTGCAGAACAGGTTCAGGAAGTCGACATAACTTTTTTTTTTATACATATAAACACAACAAAGCAATCCTTTGATTTCTGATTTAAATATCACATGTAGCCTAGTCTCTTGAAGCATTTAGGTGTTAAAATAATAAGCACCATAATGTGACCATTTAAAATCTTACATGGATTATTTATTTGAGTGGTATTTTTCACTGGTGTATTGACAGAAACAGCAGTTTATATATAAATTAAATATAGTTAATTAAATAGATTAAAATATATTAAAATGTAATATATTTAAATAGATAATTAGACTAGATTTAACACATTTAATTTATATGATGCATTAAAATTTATTATATTAGTATCATTATATAATAATTATATTATATCATATTCAATAATAAATATTTAAAACAGATTTAAATTGAATGAAATACAGTATATTCAAATGTTCGCTTACCACGAGGGACATTAACGTGATGTTACGTGAGTGACATAAATGTGATGGCAAAAAAAAAACATGTAAAGAGTGATGGTGCAAACAACCATGATGACGAAAGAATAATTCAGTTTATTACAAAAGACTGAAGATATAACTACCGCCATCCATTAATTTATCTATTTCTACGTTGAGGACACTTTATAAACCTACAGAGATAAAATTCCTATTTTTGGTAATTGTACATAATACAGTCTGAGGTAAAATTATGTTGATCCCTTTTAGCTTAGTTGTTAAAATTTGTCACCAAAACATGTAACTGTAATTCTTCTTGATCCAATAATGAAACGGCTTTGTAGCAACTTTTTTTTTTCTCTACTTTTCAAGACGGGAACAACAACAAAGTTTAATTTCTGATTCATAATCTACACACTCTACTGGTAAGTGTAACACTACTGACTAGTTTTATTACTGCAAATACAAATACATTCTGTCACTATGTTAAAAATAATGTACAATTTTCTAAATTTTATCTTGTGTGAAGTGTTTGGCCTTGTATTAAAACAGCCTTTGTCGTGTATCCTGGCTGCTCACGCAAGCTTGTGAATAGGCATTTTAAACTTTAAAGTAATTTTTAAAATCACGCTTTGAAATGATTCACTAAAGACTAAAAACTTGTCTAGAAGTAGGACAGTACCACTCCAGATTGAAAACCCTTGCATTGTAGCATATTGTGTTCTTTTCATTATTGTGCATGCAGATAATATTCGGGCACTTGAACACTTGACTCTTGCACGAATAAAGAATACCATCTTTTAGAATTTTATGTTAATTGCAGTTGTTATAAAAAGGAAAAGCTTAAAAAGTTAAGCTCAAACAGGTGAACATAACGTATGGACCCAACTAAATAGTTTGTTATCCAGTGTATAATGAGTGAAATTTCTCTTATTTTCATGGTTTTTGTGTGAACACACTGTCTCTGTTAGTTTATTTACAAGTACAAAAATAAATTGCATTGAAATAAACATGAAATTTAATTAAAGGCAGCATAAGAGTGTTTATTTTGTCCAGAAACAGTATAAATGACGTCTAAATGAGACCTTATAAGACATTGAAAATACGTCCACAATGACCAAATATGAACTAAATTTGAAACTTCTAGAGATGTCTTGTGGACGTCGATATTGGACATCCAGAAGACATCATAAAAACTTTCATTCCGGCTCTTCAAGGGACATAATTTCAATGTCCGACAAAGATTCTTCCGGGATTGAAATTCATCCGGGATTGAAAATTGATTTTTTTTTTTTTTTTTTGCAGGAGTGGAATGGAACAGATTTTTGAACATCCACTACCGTGTGTCACGGTGTCTGGTCTCTGTTTCCTTGAGTCTCCACAAGTGGTCTCACTTCCCCATAGGCACCTCAACGTAGGCACTACAACTCCCACAAAGCCTTGTCCCTGAATCACAGTAATTGCACTCCTGTTAATTGCACTCAGGTGTCTTCACTTGATAGTCATTACCCTGCCTATATTAACCGGTCTTTTTCTGTTTGTCTTCATGGAGTTCTTTCATTCTGTCACCCAGTTTCCTCGCCTTCCGAGTTTCCTGTTCCAGTTCCAATTACCGTTCCTGTTCCTTCCCTGTTTGTTTGTCGTTTGGATGGATTTATGGTTTTGACCCCTGCTTGTTGGATTCTGATTTGGATTACCCATTAAATACCACACTGCGTTTGGATCTCTCGTCTCCTGTGTTTCTCTCATAACACCGTGTCACCCTCTAATGGCCACTATACCAATATAACGCCCAAACACTACACCCTTAAGCAGTTTTCTGTCACAATAACAGTTCTATTGCAAAACATTCACCAAATATGGAACCTTGACCTGTCAAGACCTTTCCAACGATGTGTGTTTTGTAAAGATTACAAAAAGATTTGATTTTCTAAAACACAAAGCCAAAAGAATCTGAACGTTTACATGTTTTTATATTATGAGTTATACCCCTAAAAGTATTAAAGTCGGCATGAAATCAAATTTGACAAAATTAGTGTTTATTATAAATGATTTATCTGTGCACTTCATAATTTTTTTAAGATTCATGTAGCCTTATAATCTTTAATCAAATACATTACCCTACCATCCCCCCTCGAAACGACCTCTCTTCTCTTTCGGTCACGTGCCATAGCGAAAGGGTGCGGCCAGAGCCGATGAGGGTGCGGCTATAGGTGTCTGTCTCATTTCTGCACCGCCTCTCAGAGAAACTTGTCAGTGTCAGTCATCTCAGCCAGCAATATGCAATATTGTTTGCAACACCCAACCTCCAACGATCCAATCAATTCCCCGATGGACGAAACCAAGGCCCGCCCTACATTTTTTCTAATTTCAGAAGCCGTTTAGCTCGGATATACGTCACAGCAAGGAAAAAATGACAATCTCAACTTCCGTTTCATGCCGACTTTAAGTAGTATATACAAATATTAGTATGCAGGGCCGGCCCTGACCAATTTGCTGCCCTAGGCAAGATTTTACCTGGCGTGTGTATATATATACACACACACACACACACACACATTACAGCAGAACTGTTTCCAACACTCATAATAAATCATCATATTAGAATGATTTCTAAAGGATCATGTGATAGACTGGATGGCACATGTGACACTGAAGAATGGAGTAATGATGCTGAAAATTCAGCTTTGCATCACAGAAATAAATGATAATTTAAAGTATAATAAATTGAAAACAAATTATTTTAAATTGTAATAATATATCACAATATTACATTTTTTCTGTATTTTTGATCAAATAAATACAGGCTTGATGAGCAGAAGAAACTTCTTTCAAAAACATTAAAAATAGTAATGTTTCCAAAACTTTTGGCCTGTACTGTATCCCCCCAAAACTGCACAACTGTAGAGTAAAACATTAATAAAAAAGTGATAATAAAAAATGCGTCTTAAAACTGACATGATTGTACAAAATCACAATCTGGGGAACTCAGAACTCAGAACAACTGCTAACATTAAATTTAAGGTACAAATAACTGCCATGAAATTATAGTATCTTACTCCTATGCAATAAATTGTTCTTTCACTACATCTCTTTACCTCTGTCTTTATCCTCTTCTCTTCTTTTTGGCACTGTATCTATCGTAGACTATGCTCATTTATAATGTGTCATGTAAATTCGGCCTTCCGTCACAATCAGGAAACTTTCACCGTGTCTAGAACTGGCGAGAGCTGCCAGGCCCGTTTCTACGAGCTGTGTGTTAACAAAAGCAGTGCTGTCTACATTGGATGCGGCGTCGGGCACGCTACACAACAAATTACCAACAACTGATCGTGCGCGCGCTCTGTTTCTGACGCACTTCAAGCACTCGATGGGCGGGGGAAGATTGAAGAGCCGGACTTTTTTTTTTTTCTTTTTTTGCTTTATTTGGTAGTATTTCGAATTAATGTTTTTTAAATAGTAGCCTATTATAAAAAAAATATGTAAAAAAAAAAATAATAAAAAAATTCATTCGTTCACTCATTCTGGCGCCCCTATGGATGAGTGGCGCCCTTAGCATTTGCCTATACCGACTATGCCGCGGGCCGGCCAGGGCCGTCGCCAGAACAAACCAAATGGGGGGGCATTTAATTTTCATAGGGGGGCACACTTTTTTTTTAATGATCTGAGACAGACCATAACATAAACCCATATTAGGCTATAACTAAAATAGACCACAATAATCTTGTTTTGTTCAATTATTCAAATAAAATACTTCACCGTTTGATCTCAACGTCTCTGTTTATTGTCTCTTAACATTTCCAAAACCGCCAAACATTTATTCTGAGATCGCATGCAACGCGCAGCTCAGCTGCGCAAAGGAATTTCGTATAAACAATACAATACTGTATGCTTAACTAAATTAATTGCATGATTTGTATATACATATACATATACTTACACACAAACTGCATATTGTAATTTGAATTAATAAAACTACTAACACAAAAATAACATATTGAAAGGTCTGCTGCTGGAGACTTGCCATTGGCTGTTGTATTTGAATAATTAATGAGGTAGGTCTTTGCAAGGTTTGGGTGCTGTTTTGGGATGTTTTAACAGTCATTTATGAATATAATCATATTTAAAATTATGTTCTGTGTAATAATGCGTTGAATAATGAATCTTCTGAATCATTTCTGAAGGTAATGTGTTATGCATTTCTAGTGTTACCGTTGTAGTGATTACTGTTCATGTGAGCCAAGTTCTGCTGAAACAAACAACGTTATCAGAGCAATGATCTATATCAATAACATTCACTGTTAAACGTCTAACTGCGCGTTCACGTCAGTAGCTTGAAAAATCGCCCTCGCTGTTCTGTTCACGACGCTGCAGAAATATTCGTGAGCGCTCAGATGCTCTGACGTACTCACGTAGACCGAATTCTTATTTTGTATTAAAATTTGCCGAAAAGCAAACAGACTTGTTGATCTTATGCAGACTAACCACAAGGAGGTTAACGTTAAAAGTTGATCTCATTAAATGTTGTTGTGGACGAAATATTAAGATCCTTTACTTAAAATGAACGATCTCAGACACATTGGTCCACGTATCACTTTGAATTATTTTCTTATGTCCCTGTACGCAAACAGGGACACATCATAGATTACTGCAAATGCGAAACAGCAATAATCAACCTGTCCTCTATTTTGCTTGGGAACTAATGTGATCGGAGCTGCGTCCTCTGGAATCCTCTCAAGCGGTTGACTTCTACGTTCCGATTGGTTGCTGCCCAACCGCGTCATAGCTCATTACCATAAAGTTGCCTTGATTTAAACTCTGCTCGACGCTCTCAAAGGCCAAGTCGCGCCTCGCCGCTCCTCGCCGCTGGTTTACATTGAAAATGAATGACTTCCGGCCACTTTGACGCTCTCGACGCCGGCGGTGTGAATGCACAGTAATGCAATTTTGGTTAATTGTTCTGTGCGTTACGTTTAGGGGGGCACTAAAAGTCATTTGGGGGGGCACTGCCCCCCAATGCCCCCCCTTGACGACGGGCCTGGGGCCGGCCCTGTTAGCATGTTTCTTTTTTATATGTTTGGCAGCTGTTATTTGGACCCTTAAAAACCACCATGTTGGGGGGCGTCACGTGACCCAGAGTGAGATGGCTGCCTGAGTTCTTTGCTCCGCTCAAATAAAAAAAAATTAACATTTCTCTCCACTGATTTCTCATTTTATTTCAATTAACGGACTATAATTATGTCAGACACACCTTCTGATAAAGATTTTCCTATCTTTGGCTCTACTCGCTCACAGAAGGCTAAAGAAAAAGATAAGAAGAATCCCACTCACCACACGCCTTTGGTTGATGTTAACGTTAACGCAGCCGAATCTCCCCTGGATATGTCGCTGATTTTATCAGACATAAAGGCCAACGGTTCATGTCTCAATGGAATTACTAGCCGTCTGGAGGGGATAGACAATTCTGTGTCTTGCCTTCAGAATTTATTTGCTGCCGTCATCGAGAGAGTTACGGGCGCTGAAGCTCGCTTGGATGAAGATGAACAGAGGATTTCATCTGTCGAGGATTCTGCGGCATCTACTAAAGTGCAACTGGCCAACTTGAAGATGATTGTTGATCAGTTGCAGACAAAGACGGACGATCTTGAAAACAGAGGCCGCTGCAAGAATCTGAAAATAGTGGGCCTGCCAGAGAAAGCCGAGGGCTCTGGCCCACTCCCAGCATTCCTGCGAGTGGTAAGATCTGCCTGCTGACTTCCCTGCACTGGACATCAAGAGGGCCCACAGATCTCCCACCTTCACACCCAACAATCCGGATTCATCTCCGAGAAGTATTTTAGTTCGGTTTCTACGGTTCACTGATAAAGAAGAATTTTTTTAAGTGGCCCTGAAGAAGACTGTTACTCACAATGGCTCAGAGCTTCGATTCTATTCAGAATTGGCAGCTGGTCTGCTGCAGAAACGCCATGAGTTCGCGGCTGTGGGTAAGGCTCTGGCTGCCCGTGGTCTGTATCAGGGATTCGCCTATCCGGCCAGACTCAGGGGTATGTCAACATCCACTCCTATTTTTAATTCTGGTTGCACAATATTATTTGCTAGATTGACTCCTACATTTACAACATAATTGTTAAATTAATTAGTAATATCATTTGGATTGGTTATAGTTTTTAATTGGTTTATAAAATACTTTGGATATTCACTTTTCTTGATTTTTCCTTTAATTACACTAGTTAGTATCTTCCAAGTCTCTTTTATATTGTTTCTATGTTGCTCTAATAGGTTTTTCTACAATAATCCTTTTTTGTTTTCCTTAATATTGTTTACTAGCTTATTTTTATATGATTTATATTTAAGTTCAGCTTCCTTTGTTCTCTTTTCTAGAAAATGTTTAAATAGGTGATTTTTCTTTTTACATGCATTTTGAAGTCCTTTAGTAATCCATGGTTTGGCTTCGTACTTTGTTTTTGCATGCTCATAGGACAATGTTTGTTGAATAAGTGAGTAAAAATAGACAAAACATTATAAGGTTCATTTGTATCATTAGTTGAGTCGACTTTTTTTTTTTTAGTAGACGTAATTTTAGAGTCATTTAAGACTATAATCTCCTTGCTTCTTTGTACCTTGATTCTGAAAAAAATGTTGCAGTGTAATAAAGACAGGTAAATAATTAATTACCTATTATAATTAATAAGGAGGCCATTTTCTATTCTGCTGTCAACTGCATTTGTAAAAAATATTGTCAATTAATGTATAACTATTGGCTGTAATTCTTGAAGGTTTTATGATAGTGGGAAAAAGACCTAACACATAACACAAAACAGTCAAACATTAAGCGATACCGAATTCAAGACCAAAGACAGCTCCTAAAGATTTCCAAAGGAACCACAAGTTAAATCCAAAAGATTATACAGCATCCAAAGCACATGACAGTGCATCAGCTACATTATTAATTCATAGAAATAATTTAAGCAATTAAAAACCTTTTTTTAAACTTGAATTTAAATACTATTAAACTAACTTTAAAATCTCAAGGAGTTTATAAGTTAAAAAGGGTAACATGTCACAGTGCATGTTAAATAGCCTAAATTAACTTGGGTTAACAATATCATTCGATTTTTTAAATGAACAATTCCTGTATAAAATGGGACAGCAACCTTTATATCAAACGTTTTTAAATCGTCCACAGCTGAGCAACGCGAGAGTGGGATCTGCTAGAGAGCATGCAAAGTGAATATGCTGCACAAAGTCATTTTCAGATGCAATGAAAAAAAAATTAATAATAAAAAATACAAAAAAACAACCCTAGATGGCCTGGGCCCAGGTTCTGTTCCGAAGTATATAATAATTATAATAACTGTTAACCCATAGTAACCAATTTTAACGGATTAATCTCTTATTTTTTATTTGCTGCATGTTTTCTTTATTTATTTATTTTAAACATGCAAAAGAAATAAATTACGTTTTTGAGAGGAAAAAATATATGAGTTTCAAATATATTATAGGTTGCATTTTAATGGATTAATCACCTATTTTTAATTTGTTGCATGTTTTTTTTATATTATATAATTCATTTATAAGTTGCATTTTATTACATTTAGAAATAATAACGGCTGGCCTAATAATGTTATAATGTACCAACAGGATATATTTAGTTCCCTTCACTTTACAACAAATCAACAAATATATCAGAACAAAACAAGAACTAAAAATATATAGTTCTAATTGATGAATATAATTGCAGTATATAATAATAAAGGCTTAGCTATAAACAAACAAAAAATAATAATAATTTAAAGCTAAGCATACGGTAAGGTTTCTCATTCTCTCACTCGGGAGAAATCCAAATGTTTCCATATTCGTGATTTTTCCCATTTGAAGCTTAACTATTATTCACGAGGTAAACAGGCTGTGTAGTTCATGGGTGTTTCAGTATTGATGGAAAAAAAAATCATAATTAACAATATGTCAAAGTGCTAACGCTGAATGTCTGGTGAATGCCTGCTGTTTCCAGTGAATATATGCGCGAGGCACCAGTGCAATCAAACATCTGAAACAGAAAATACTAAATTTTTGGTCACACATAAGGCATAATTCAAGAATGCAAATTGTTAGTAGCTTGAAAAAATCAAGAAAAATAACAGAGTTAATAATAATTATTGCTAAATGGTACACCATTCTCATTTCGCTCTGCATATGAAACCTGCAGAATGATCCAAAATGAAATTAAAACATTTAGCTTTCTATCCATATATATATATATATATATATATATATATATATATATATATTTATATATATATATATATATATATATATATATATATATATATATAAAAATTTACTGTTTAATAACAATAGCATGCATATGATCCTTTGTGTAAAGGTCTTCTTTAATTTTGTAATGAGCAAACTGTAGCCTAAGACTGTCCTACGTTTTAAAATTAACTCATTGTAAATGTTTAAATATTTTTTAAAGATGCTACAATTTTGTTTCATAATGTTATTGTTGTTTTACTTCCTCCTTTTATCTCATTTTACAATTACATTTATTTCACAATCCGTCCCTTTGTGCCACCTGTCGTTAGTTTCACAAATGATTTTAACAGGCAACTGACTTGCAGTTAATGCCACGCAACCGTGGCAATAATCCCCATTTAGGTTGTCCACATACTGAACCATATTTTCTGAACCCCTAGAATATCCAGGCAGAAGGACAGCAAAAACAAAGACCACAAGTTTGTCCCCCAAGTGTACAGAATATTGATCTTGTGACCTGGAGGCTGAGAGGACTGTCTGAATTTGGTCATATATTTGATAATGGTCAAATTAGGTCCTTCCAGTCATTAAATCAGTAATTAAACCTGCCCAGTAAAGATTTTTATACATTTATTCAATTATGGCACTTTTTGGAGTCACACTCAAAAGAAGGTAAAAAATTATTTGATCTTACTGATGTCACGGAGACGAACCCCGTGATTCCCTCTGCTGGACTCTGATCACCTGCACAGGTGCCACTCATCAGGACTATCCTACCGTTTCATGTAGTGATTGCTCCCATTCAATGGGATATTATGACCCTGCTCCAACAACACAGGGAGCAAAACGAGAACCCAGTGGTTTGCCCAGCCGACAGAATCTTCGTCCCTGAACATCTTCGTAACCAGGTCATCAGTCAAGTTCACTGCCACCCATCATCCGGTCACCCAGGTATCGCCGCCACCATCAATCAACTGGAGAACCGCTTCAGGTGAGAATCACTGCACAAGGACACAGCTAATTACATACAGCAATGCAATAACTGTAGTATGAAAAAGGCATCCAAGCAATCTCCCGCCGGTCTCCTGCAACCACTACCCATTCCTCAACGACCCTGGTCTCACATTGCTATTGACTTTATTACGGATCTTCCCAGTGCACAGGGTTATACTACCATACTCACCATCATAGACCGATTCTCCAAGGCTTGTAGATTCATTCCATTACCCAAACTACCTACCACTCTCCAGACGGCAGAACACCTATGCAACTGGGTCTTCCGATTATATGGCCTACCCGAGGACATTGTGTCAGACCGGGAACCTCAATTCACCTCAATTATGGTCAGCCTTCTTCAAAGCCCTGAATGTTAATGTCAGCCTCACCTCTGGGTATCATCACCCAAGCAAACGGACAGGTAGAGAGCCTCAACCAAGAGCTGAACTGCTCCCTCAGAGCTTATTGCAACCAGAATCAGGATGATTGGGCTCGATACTTACTCTGGGCAGAATACGCCCTTATTAAACTCCCTTATTAAACCATCTACCGGTCTGACTCCCTTTAGATGTGTACTGGGGTTCCAACCACCAATGTTCCCATGGTCAGGAGATCCAACAGACGTACCAGCTGTAAACGATTGGATGGCATGCAGTGAGGAGGTATGGAATCGGGCCCATGTTCACCTACAACATGCTGTTAGGAGGCAGAAGTAGCAAGCGGACCGCAGAAGGCGCCCAGGTCACAACTACCAGCCAGGTCAATGGGTGTGGCTATCAACACGGGATCTCTGTCTCCGGCTTTCTTGCTGCAAACTGAGTCCAAGGTAAGTGGGTCCAATCCAAATCACTAGACAAATAACTCCAGTTTCCTTCCGGTTGGCACTTCCTAACACATATTGTATTTCTCCTACCTTTCATGTATCCCTGCTCAAGCCCACTGCTGGTCCCAGAGACGAGGGAGAGGGGAGGTCCCATGTACAGGCCCCTCAACCCATCATCATAGAGGGCGAGGAGGCTTACCAAGTCCAGGAATTACTCGATTCCAGACGTCGGGGAAGAATTCTACAATATCTGGTCGACTGGGAGGGGTACAGTCCAGAGGTACACTCTTGGGTAAACTCTGAGGATATTCTAGACCCCAATCGTATCGATGAGTTTCATCGCTCACATCCTGAAAGACCGGCCCCTCCACCCTGTGGTAGACCCCGACATCGTGTGCCTCCTCGCGCCAGGAGTCGCTCGCAGGGGGGGCCATGACATCCGAGGCCATGTTGGGCCACCAGAAGCGTTCCCTTAGCAATGAGAGGGTTTCATTGACCCCCAGGTGACCTGTGCCAAGAGATGTGTGAGCGGAGTGAATGAGTGGATTGTGCTGTGTCCCCGGGATGTACTGGTGATCCTGGTGGGCAACCTGGCAGGGTGTTGGTAGCAGGATCGGTTGGAGGAAGGGTCTCGGCAGATCAGGTAATGGGGATTATGATGACCTTTTATGGGAGAATGGTTTCGGGTTCCTCAATTCAATTCAAGTTTCAATTCAAGTTTATTTGTATAGCGCTTTTTACAAAACAAATCGTTACAAAGCAACTTTACAGAAAATTATGTTTCTACAATATTTAGGAGTAGCTAGTAGTTTGTGCACATTTGACAGGATTTTTGAAAAAATAAAAATAATAATAATAATACAAGACATAGTCAGCTAGACGATGAACTATCAATATTATTAATTAAGTTATTATATGATTCAGTCACACATTTAGCAATAATTGTTAGTTCTGTTTGTTGATTCAGGGTTAGCATCATCTGAGGTCCTCTGAGGGTCAGCATCATCTCTTCTCAGGTGTTCTGGATCCAGACTGGAGCTTGTGTAAATCCTAGTTACCACGGGATGTAAATCCCGTGGCGAAACATAGAAAAAAATACAGACATCATTAGCATAGCTGATGATCCATCAAAGTAAGATTAGTTTAACCCAAGCTAATGAATAAAAATGCACCTTTTATCAGATGCAACTACACTCAAAATTAAAAAGATACATTATTTGAATGCTTGGCGAAAGAGATGTGTTTTTAATCTAGATTTAAACAGAGAGAGTGTGTCTGAACCCCGAACATTATCAGGAAGGCTATTCCAGAGTTTGGGAGCCAAATGTGAGAAAGCTCTACCTCCTTTAGTGGACTTTGCTATCCTAGGAACGACCAAAAGTCCAGCGTGTTGTAACCTTATGGTGCGTGATGGGTTGTAACGTGGTAGAAGGCTAGTTAGGTACGCAGGAGCTAAACCATTTAGGGCCTTATAGGTAAGTAATGATAATTTGTAACCGATACGGAACTTAATAGGTAGCCAGTGCAGAGAATGTAAAATTGGGGTAATATGATCATATTTTCTTGACCTGGTAAGGACTCTAGCTGCTGCATTTTGGACTACCTGTAGCTTGTTTATTGACGAAGCAGGACAACCACCTAGAAGTGCATTACAATAGTCCAGTCTAGAGGTCATGAATGCATGAACTAGCTTTTCTGCATCAGAAACAGATAACATGTTTCGTAGCTTGGCAATGTTTCTAAGACGGAAGAATGCAGTTTTTGTAACATTGGAAATATGATTTTCAAAAGACAAATTGCTGTCTAATATAACACCCAGATTTCTGACTGTAGAGGAAGTAACAGTACATCCGTCTAGTTGCAGATTGCTCTCTACAAGATTCTGTGTAGTGTTTTTTGGTCCAATAATTAGTATCTCTGTCTTATCTGAATTTAATTGGAGAAAATTATTTGTCATCCAATCTTTTACATTTTTAACACACTCTGTTAGCTTAGATAATTGGGAAGTTTCATCTGGTCTCGTTGAGATATATAGCTGAGTATCATCAGCATAACAGTGGAAGCTAATTCCGTATTTTCTAATAATATTACCAAGGGGCAACATGTATATTGAAAATAGAAGGGGACCTAGGACGGATCCTTGTGGCACTCCATATTTTACTGATGATAAATGAGATGACTCCCCATTTAAGTAAACAAAATGGTAGCGATCGGACAGGTAGGATCTAAACCATCTTAGAGCCTGCCCTTGAATACCTGTATAGTTTTGTAATCGATCTATGAGTATGTCATGATCTATGGCGTCGAACGCAGCACTAAGATCAAGTAAGACTAGAAATGAGATGCAGCCTTGGTCTGACGCAAGGAGCAGGTCATTTGTAATTTTAACAAGTGCAGTTTCTGTGCTATGGTGGGGTCTAAAACCTGACTGAAATTCTTCATACAGATCATTTTTATGCAGGAAGGTGCTCAATTGAGCAGACACAACTTTTTCTAAAATTTTAGACATAAATGGAAGATTTGAAATAGGCCTATAATTTGCCAGTACACTAGGATCTAGTTTTGGTTTCTTAATAAGAGGTTTGATAACCGCCAGCTTGAATGGTTTTGGGACTTGACCTAAAGATAACGACGAGTTAATGATATTGAGAAGCGGTTCTTCGGCTACAGGTAACAGCTCTTTCAGTAATTTACTGGGTACAGGATCTAATAAACATGTTGGTTTAGATACAGTGATACGTTTATTTAGTTCTTCCTGTCTTATGGTTGTAAAGCACTGCAGTTTATCTTTGGGTTTGATGGATGAAACTGAAGTGTTGGACACTGTAGAATCTACATTCGCTATTGTATTTCTAATGTTATCTATTTTATCAGTGAAGAAATTCATAAAGTCATTACTATTTACCGTTGGTGGAATATTTGAATCAGGTGGCGTCTGGTAATTTGTTAACTTAGCCACTGTGCTAAATAAAAACCTTGGATTGTTTTGGTTATTTTCAATGAGTTTGTGTATATGCTCTGCCCTAGCAGTTTTTAGAGCCTGTCTATAGCTGGACATACTGTTTTTCCATGCAATTCTAAAAACTTCTAAGTTAGTTTTTCTCCATTTGCGTTCAAGACTATGAGTTACTTTCAGCAGTTGAGATAGATCAGGCAGGTTATTTGCAAATCTTTCTTTAATGGCTGGAACAATAGTTCTGCCCAGACGGTATCGCTGCGACATATAGTTAATATCAGTTATACGCAGCATGCACGATACAAGGAAATGGTCTGTAATATCATCACTTTGAGGTACAATATCTGATGTAACCCAAATTTTGACTTCTGTCATGTGTGCATTTGCTACGTGCTTAAAAGTACAGGACATCCTGTGCTGAAGGCCTCAGCTGAACTTTAGACTTAGAAGACTTCTATACCAATATGGAAATAAGAAAAGTTAAAGATAAAAGATTTCCACGAAATGTTTATACTTCTAAAAACCGCATGATTCAGAGATGTTTATATTCCATCACACGTCTGTTATTTGGAGTCATTTCAACCCCCCCTGTGGGTTCTTAATAAGAGAGAACAAGACGATTAATCTTCTGAGGTAGGACAGTTGGACTTTGAACAAATAATCTGCTGACCTTAAGAAATAGGGAACTGAAATTAGGCTGCAAGGGCTAGTATGTATTTTCGGAGAGGGATGACGACTGTTTTGATATCTGTTTGAGACGTGGCTGCAGAGACGTGGCATGGGTTTGATACAGATTTGCAGGACTATAAGAGGAGGCAAATTCACCCCTCCTTACTCTCGCTCAGACTGAGTTCAGCCTAGACCCTTCTAGCTGGACTTAGTCTTTTCTCACCTTCTTTATCTTTGATTCCGGGCTCACTTGAATACTTTGAACTTCTCTCAGGTTTTATTAATCTCAGATATGATTATTATTGTATTATTTGTTATTATATGAATACTATTATAACTTTTAACTTTTGATATACAGGGTATTGTTGTATACTTTGTATTATTATTTTTAACATCTTGATTACTTTTGAATATTATAATGCATTTTGTATTACTTTTAATTGGGCAACATCCATCATACATGGATTGCTTTTAAAACTATATTAATTTTGGGATTTGTATTTTCTATATTTGAAGCTGATTTTAATACTTACTAATCTGGTTGCAAGTTATGAGTTGTATTCTCATTTCCTATATTCTTTGAATAAATTTGCATACTAAAATACCACCCCACCGTCTGACCAAGATTGAAGTCTCATTTTTTGCATCAGTTTTTGGAGGCACCGCTGGGATCGTTGAAGTTTTCATTTCATTAAGTTTTGATGCAACGCAAGACAAAATAAAGAGAGGTGAGTAGCTCATCTTTTTCTCTTTATGGGCTTCTGTGGTGTTGCCTGCCGGGTCTAGGAGATATATCTGTGGACCCACCTCGTTCATTAATCTTGACTGCAGCAAGAGAACGAGCTTGGGTCATAGCCGGTGGTTTAACCGTAGACGGTGGTTTAACCGTATTGAAAAATCAGCGCGCGCTGGGGGACGAGACGGCGATCCGCGGCATTAAATGTGTTGTTCACTATTGAGGGTTACTGGTAGTGTGGATAAATATCTGCGCTTTACATCCTGCGGGGTTACCGGGGGTGTATTGCGAGCACTTTTGGGTTAAACCGAAAGGGCAACAGTATTTTGAGACACGCGCTGTGAGGGTTTACTTACAGCGTGCTGGTCGGGTCTGAATGCCGTCTCTTGTTTATGGATATAGTCTCTGGGATTAGACTTGGCAGTTTTCGACACAAACAGAACCCCACCTTGCGACTAAATTTAGATCAATAAATTGTCAGACGGTGAATTAAGCAAAAATAAGTAGAAATTAAGTAAAAATAAGTAGAAATTAAGTTAAATAAGTAAAAGATAAGTAAAAATAAGTTAAGATAAATAAAGAATTAATTTTAATTAAGTGTATCTGAATTGAATAAACCTTTTCCTTGTTGGATTTGTCAGCAAATGAGATAATGGCACCTGTTCAAATAAAAGAAACTCCAAATGAATATGTGATGTAGAAGAAATAAGACAGAAAATGGTTAAAGATGGATTTAGAGAGATTTCGGTTCCACGCAGACAGAGTGAATGGGTGTTGACCCCTTAACGGTCACTCACGTTTTGAAGATAGACTTGAATTTGCATAATACAAACCTAAAATTTTACAATTCATGACCAAAAATATTTTGTAACATGATTTTGATGTGCCATTTACATGGTAATGTAATTGTCTGATTTTAAAATGGGATTTAAAGGATGAATTTTGAGATTTTATGTTTTCAAGTGATATATCACTTCTGATGATTTCTAAAATGTGATAGAGAAAAAGGCAACGAGGAAGTCTTCTTTTGTAATGCAGATTTCTGAGGGTGTACTCTTGTCATAAATGAATTTTATTACTTTTCTTACATAGTCTTTTAACAAGAATATTGGTAAAATATATATATTTGAGAGTCTTGGACTTTTCCAATGGTATATAGTTTGTCAGGATTGGATTTGATTTGATTGTGGTGTGGTGTAGTCGGCGCAGGCGTCCCGTATTCGGGACGGGGTGACAGTTAACAGGTTGAAGGAAATTACTGATCACAAAGAACAGAAGAAATAGGCACGTGTTTTATGTTGTTTATGGATAAGGAAAGTCAAAGGGCTTTTGACAGACAGAAGTGGTAGAATTGTACAGGTTTATAATTTAGCGCAAGCAGCTAGAGAGGCTATAAGATATGTGGGATTTATTAAAAATCTTGTAACAAAGGAGCTGAGAGCCGATATAGGCAAAGCTCCTAAGATTGATGACATTTATAACTGGCAGAAATATAACAGATTTCTGAGAATTGTGAATATATTTTGTTATTTCTCCTGGCAGTTTGGAAGAAGCTGAGGCTGAGTGGGGCAAATATGTGAAATTATATTCAAGGTTACCATGCTATAAGCAGGTGGCCAAGTGGGGGTCTATCGAACTATTGGTGTGCGTGATTTACCTAGCATTGTAAACACGCTGCCAATTATGAAATCTAACTGTACTAATTACAACCGCAAATGATTTTGCTACTTAATTTAACGAGCTGCGTATTGAAGTACAGCATGTGATTGGATCAGGAATCCAAATTTTTACTAATGTAACATTGATCAGACAGGGCCCTAACGAGCCCTTTGTTAAATATACTGAGCATTTCACATGAGCTTTGAAAGAGTTTGTTGCTACAAAAGAAGCTGTTGATTTGAAATCTCATATACTGTTACACACTGCACACGTGGGGAACCAGAGCTCAAGATATTGTTAACCAAACGAAAAGAGCAGATGATGCAATTGGATCGCCCTCTGTCTCTGTAATTACCTGTTATAATTGTCAGGAAACAGGCCACTACGTAAATAGGTGCCCTGAGCGAGATGGAGAGGGAGGATTTTAAAATGTTTGAAAAGGCTCCTCTTTTCAGCAACAGCGACGGCTACCAAAGTAGCCCCCCCCCCCCCCTTTCGGCCTCGCTCTGAAAATAGAGGTGATGCAGAGAAAGGAAGTCGACATGCAGGCACAGCTTAAGCTGCTGATGCCACAGGCTGACCATAGCACTTGAGATCAGGATAGCTACATATTTATTTAGCTACTCTAATTTACATTTTACAAATAAACACATGACTCTTCAAGGATTATCTGATGACAGTTTTTTCACACAGTCTCAATTAATTCCCTTAATAATTTATTCACTTAAGCAAACCCTTTCGGGTGCAATTCTGGGTTGGAGAAAGTCAAGTTGGCACTGTAGTGGGAATGGATATAGTGGAGAAATTGGAAGCAGATATTTTATTAACCAAATCAAATAGTTAGTCAAATTTTGCCAGTTCCCATTCCAGTTGTCAGAAAAATGGAACTCCTAAATTTAACATTGGAGCTGTTACAGCAAATGAGAAAGAGTCTACCGACTCTCCAATGATACAATATTTTTCTGAGAAATTTTCAGATTTGTGGTCAACTTCTAAACTTGATGTTGGTCTTTGCAGAATTAAACCTCTGAATGTTTCAGGTCCTGCACCTCCTCCAGTATTCCAGTATCCTCTTCGGAGAAAAAGAGAGAGCGGCACAGGCAATTGTGACCCAGCTCGAGAAAGGGATTGTGGTAAGATGTGCCTCTCAATGTGATTCACCTGTGGCCTGTAAGAAAGCCAGATGAGAGCTATAGGCTTACTATAGACTTTACCGCATTGAATGCTGTGACCACCAAAGCAACCCCATTGTTGCCAATCATTCAACCATTTTAAAAGAATCGTGCGTGCCGTCCGTTATAATTCAATATTGTGATGACATTTTTCTTACATCTCCAAATAAGGTGCAGCATCTGAGTGTACTCACTCTCTTGTTGAGAGCACTTCAAGAGGCTGGCTTCCTCCTGAACAAACGGGAAGTACAGCTGTCTCAACCATTATTACATTTTTGGGTCAGAGTGTTGGTCGTGAGGGAGAAAGACCTCTTCCAGATCGGGTCATAACAATTACAAAATTAAAGAAGCCAACCACAATTACTGGTTTAAGATCATTAATGGGGCTATTTAATTTTAATCGGGTTTATTTCCCTGATTTTTCTGATTTGGCTGAACCTCTAACCGAGGCTCTTAAGGGAGGCCTTCCGGGTGCTTCCCCTCTAGAGTGGACAGCAGACATGGCTGAGCCTTTCACTCTGCTCAAATCCGCACTAGCCTCTTCTCCTGCGTTACATGAACAAAACCGCTCCACATTCGGACACATGTAGGCCCGAATGCTTACAACTGCGTGCTGGGACAGCATAAAGGTGATAAAAGTTTTGGAACTGTTGGATATTATTCAATTGTGATTCCTTCTTCTATGAAAAGACAGATGCCATGCTTGATGGCGTTGGACTGTGCAGAGTGAGCACTGAAGTTCACCGAGCACATCGTCGGCTACAACCAGACTATTTTACATACCCCACATCGCTTTTTATGTTTGCTACCTGAAACAAAGGTGAAATCGATCTCAAATCAGCGACCTGCTAAGTGGGAAACTGCTCTAATGAGTCCTCAGCTTACTGTTGTTACAGATAACCGGACGAACCCTGCCTCCCTGATGGAGAATGAAGGGAGTGCACATGACTGTGCTGTGGTGGTTATTTGTGACAGAGGACATTTCGTCAGAAATTAGACATTTGCAAATGTCATGGACATGTTCGTGGATGGCAGCAGCTTTTATGAGGGGAAAACCCGCTACACAGGTTAGGCGGTAGTAGAGGGGAGGATGGGCGAAGTCTTGGCTGAAGGGTCGCTACGGGGAGGAAGTGCTCAGATCGCTGAACTGCATGCTTTGAAAGCTGCTTTAAACTTTACACTTAAATTAACTGCAAGAGAAAATAGCTCCATTTATGTGAATATTTTTACTGACAGCGGCTACAGTTATCATGTAGTGCGGAGTTATGGCCCTGTCTGGAAACGTCGCGGTTATCTGACCACCGCCGGTATGCCAATAAGTCATCAAACCATTATTAAAGAATTCTTGAATTCTTGAAACGTGCGAGAAAATTTCACCTAACAGTGTTGCGGTTTGCAAGGTTACAGGTCACAGTAGTTCCAATGATTGGTGGGCAAAAGGAAACTCGCTAGCTGATAAGGCTGCGAGAGAGGCGGCCAAGGGTGCATCACTTGGAGAGGTAACTGCAATTTTCCCTGTTCATCCAAATTGTGCAGGATCAGAAACCCTATCTAAATTGTACACAAATGAAGATAATGAAATATGTCAAAAAGGTTAGGAGCTATTTTAACTGAAGAAGGAATTAATGCTCTAAATGAAAAGGGTGTTCCGCCTAGCAGATATTAATTGATCTATACCACAGGATTGCACACCAAGGGGTTCATAAAACTAATACTATGTTACAACAAACATGGTTTTGACCAGAGATTTTACAAACTGTGAGAGACAGACTGTCCAGATATATCCATCATTTACAAACAAAGCCACGATTATGAAGAGGTATGATATCAATTAGCCACAGTCCTCGCCCGCGAGGACCTTTTACACATTGACAGGTAGATTTTATTTTTGTACCCTCTGATCATGGGTACACCTTATGCGCATTTAAGGATGCCCGTTCAGTGCCCTCAGCGTCCAAAATGCTGGAGACTTAAAGACTGCTGCATTTAATTTAACGGCTAAAATCCTGTACAAGTGGGGGACAAAGTAATGGTTCAGAAATAGGGAATTTAGGTCCAATGTCTTCCAGGTATGAAGGTCCTTACTCAGTGTTGCTGACTACTCCAACTTCTCTCTACTCATTGAAATCGAGCCAGGCTTGACTCGATGGAAGCATCTTGCACAAGTGAAGCCCCTGTTACAGCTTGCTTATACTAACAATATCTCTCAATGCACAATAGATTTTCTTTTTATAGACTAAGGGTACCCTTTCTAAAATTAAGGTTGTAATCAATGTTTGTTTTCAACCTCTGTGAGGTGATTGAGGGTCTGACTTATGTCAGGAGTGTAATAATTGATTGATTCAATTATCGATTATTTATTTAGTGATTGTTCACTTGCTTCCGGAGAATCAAAATTAACCAAAATTCACAATATCTGTTCCTTAGGTTGTTGATGATACCGTTTTCACTTTGAATTTGTCCAACAGGTGTAAGCTCTATCAGACGAATTGCTGCTAAGGACGAACAATGATTAATGATTAATTGTTTACTTCTCTCCAGGTTTCCAATGCTGAGTTCCCCTGGATCTAATGTATTTATTTGTTTATAAAATGATGAAATGAAACTGAAAACCATAATGTTTACATGTAACAATTGTGATTAATGTTGTTTTATCTGTCTTGTTGTGTCCTTGTTCGTGTGTGTGTAAAAATGTTATATGTAATGTTTATCGCTTCGCTTTGGCATTATATGTTTGTGTGTGTGTATTTGTGTTTGTGCTCTTTTTGTTTCCACATATTTCTGTTCCTACTACTCTAAAACTAAACAGGTATGAGTGCATGCTGATACGGAACCTATCCTGCGTACATTTACCACACGACTGGTTCTAAGGGTGACCCCTTTGGTGTGACTTCTGCAACAGTGCAGCTCATCGACGATTCGGGAGTGGTTGCTGTGCTCGTAGCTGGACATCAGTGTTTGATCCCAAGAACTGGACGCATCGTCATCACATCGCACGCTAACTCTACATCATCTGAGAGACTTGTGCTTTAATCTACCAGCTGATATATAGATTTACAAATCCCTACATCAAGATGCCTCACAAGATTATTGATCAAAAAGATTCTTTTACTCCTATTGCTATTAGCAATGATGAAGAAATGTATGAATTAGAGGTGAAGGGTAAGGAAAGATACGAGATGTTGAAAAAGATCAACGAAAGTTTGGAAATTTGCGACATGATACCCCAATCTGATAAGGACAAATATCTTAAGAAGCTACCCATTAAGAAGAGAAAGTATGATGATAAGTTTAGAGATGGAAAGAAGGGTATGCTGTAGTAAGTCCTCGACCCAGCAAAAGTCCAGGTGAGGTCAGGGGTCGGATGCTTTTAGTGCTCCTCGTCTGATCAGCTTGGTGAAGAATTCCTGTCAACTTTAACGCGGCTGGGGTTAAAGAGGTATCTACAGTCTACCTGAAAAGATTCATTCACTTTTATATTTCCTTTATGCTTACACGATTAAGTGCTTATCTGAAATGTTTTACTTACTTATTTTTCTGCATATGTATTTGTTACCTTTGACTATTATGTATCTTATTTTCAAGGGAAAGGATTTTGGGTGCGAGTCTTTTTGTCAAGACTCGAGTGGGGGACTGATGTAACCCAAATTTTGACTTCTGTCATGTGTGCATTTGCTACGTGCTTAAAAGTACAGGACATCCTGTGCTGAAGGCCTCAGCTGAACTTTAGACTTAGAAGACTTCTATACCAATATGGAAATAAGAAAAGTTAAAGATAAAAGATTTCCACGAAATGTTTATACTTCTAAAAACCGCATGATTCAGAGACGTTTATATTCCATCACACGTCTGTTATTTGGAGTCATTTCAACCCCCCCTGTGGGTTCTTAATAAGAGAGAACAAGACGATTAATCTTCTGAGGTAGGACAGTTGGACTTTGAACAAATAATCTGCTGACCTTAAGAAATAGGGAACTGAAATTAGGCTGCAAGGGCTAGTATGTATTTTCGGAGAGGGATGACGACTGTTTTGATATCTGTTTGAGACGTGGCTGCAGAGACGTGGCATGGGTTTGATACAGATTTGCAGGACTATAAGAGGAGGCAAATTCACCCCTCCTTACTCTCGCTCAGACTGAGTTCAGCCTAGACCCTTCTAGCTGGACTTAGTCTTTTCTCACCTTCTTTATCTTTGATTCCGGGCTCACTTGAATACTTTGAACTTCTCTCAGGTTTTATTCATCTCAGATATGATTATTATTGTATTATTTGTTATTATATGAATACTATTATAACTTTTAACTTTTGATATACAGGGTATTGTTGTATACTTTGTATTATTATTTTTAACATCTTGATTACTTTTGAATATTATAATGCATTTTGTATTACTTTTAATTGGGCAACATCCATCATACATGGATTGCTTTTAAAACTATATTAATTTTGGGATTTGTATTTTCTATATTTGAAGCTGATTTTAATACTTACTAATCTGGTTGCAAGTTATGAGTTGTATTCTCATTTCCTATATTCTTTGAATAAATTTGCATACTAAAATACCACCCCACCGTCTGACCAAGATTGAAGTCTCATTTTTTGCATCAATATCTATAGCAGTAAGATCGATTCAATGCGATATAATTAAATCTAGTGTATGATTGAAACGATGAGTGGGCCCGGTGACATTTTGCTTGACTCCAAAAGAGTTTATTAGGTCAGTAAACGCAAGTCCTAATGTATCATTTGCATTATCAACGTGAATATTAAAATCTCCCATGATTAGTGCCTTATCGACTGTAACTAGAAGGTCTGAGAGGAAATCTGCAAATTCTTTTAGGAATTCTGTATACGGCCCTGGTGGTCTATACACAGTAGCCAGAGCAAGAGATACATTAGGTGAAGAATAATGCCCAGCGGGCTTGTCTCGGATTTAACCTCTTGGCAACTCGAAGATACTCCAGATTCTTGTGATCCGTGAGAACCAGAAAAGGGTGTTTGGCTCCCTCCAGCCAATGCCTCCATTCTTCCAGAGCCAACCAGATGGCCAACAGCTCACGGTTGCCAATGTCATAATTTACCTCCGGCGAGTTGAGCTTCCAGGAGAAGAAGGTGCATGGGTGGAGGCGACTGGAATTCCCCTGCTGCTGAGATAAGACCGGTACCACTCCAGTAGTAGAGGCATCGACTTCAACGACAAAGGCTCGTTCGGGGTCAGGATGGACCAGGAGTGGAGCGGTCGTAAATGCCTTCTTGAGGGCGTTGAAGGCCTCTGTGGCGGCTGGAGTCCAAGAGAGTGATTTAGGTTTATTTCGGAGGAGACTAGTGAGAGGGCTGGTGATGGTACTGTAGTTCTGGATGAACCGTCTGTAGAAATTGGCAAAGCCAAGGAATCGTTGGAGTTCTTTGATGGTGGTGGGAGTGGGTCAATTCCTTACGGCATTCACCTTTCCCTCGTCCATCCATATGCCACTTCTGTTGATGTTGTAACCAAGGAACTGCACTGAGGGCTGATAGAAGGAGCATTTCTCGGCCTTGAGGTAGAGGGTCGTAAGCCTTCGTCCTTTTTTTCAATGAAGAAGAAGCTCAAAGCATCAGGGGAGGTAGATGGATGAATGTAAACCTGGGCCAGCGCCTCCTTGGTGTATTCTTCCTGGTGTGAGGCAGCTTGGAAGCCCGTTTGGGGCAGAAGACGTCACTGAAGGGGCGTAGCATGTAGGGATGGAAATGGATTGGCTTTCCACTGGGCTCTCAATAGAGGTAGAATAAACTGGAAGAAGTGCAGGGGAAGGATTGGCTGGGACAGGACAACCAGTGGTGCAGCTCTTGAAACAGGAATCGCCCCACTTCAGGACTTTGCCCGTTTTCCAGGAGATGACAGGGTTGTGCTGCTCCAACCATGGGCGCCCTAGAATGACGTCAGCGGTGGATTCCTCCAGAACCAGCAGATGGATCTCCTCGTGGTGGAGTAGTCCGGTTTGGAGGGATAATGGGACCCACACCATGACGCACACATCTTCTACTCAGCAGCCTGCCGGTTATTGTGTGGACCTGGTAGGCTGACCCAGAATCAAGGAGGGCGGAAACTGGAAGAGAGATATCAGCGGCAGTAAGTGTCACAACAGTGGTGAGTGGTTTCATTTGATACTTCGAAGGGAGAATGGCACTCACCATGGGATGAGGAGGATGGACGGGGCATACAGAGATTATATGCCCCGGGGATGCAAAGTAGAGGCATAGATTCTGGGCCAACCGTCTTTGTCTTTCAGCCATCGAGAGTCGATATGAGTCCACTAGCATAAGTTCGTTGGCTGGTTCTGGGGAGCTGACGGCCTCTGGTCGGCAGAGTGGCCAGGTGGAATACGCCTGGCTCTGGTGCTCTTCTAAGCACGACCACACTAGAGGTTCCAATTCTCGGAAATGGTCGAAGAAGCTGGAATAAGACTGGATAACTGGGTTATTCTGAGTCCAAATTGAATCTGCCCACAGAAGTGCTTTACCTTGCAGTTGAAAAATTACGAATGCTACCTTGGATACCTCGGTTGGGTATAAGTGCGGTTGCATCTCCAGGACCAGTGAGCATTGAAGGAGAAAACCGCTGCAATCCTCCGCCGAACCAGAGTAGGGTGCTGACCTGGCCATGGGACTGGCGTGCACGGATGGTGGGGAAGTGCTGGCGTCGTTGGCAGAAATGCTCGTTGGTGTTGGGTTGAGTAGTGAGTCCTGGCCCGAGCACGTGTAAGATGATATAAATTAAGCCCTAACCCGTCGGGTTCGGGCAAAGATCTTCAGCTCTACACTGTAAAAAAACCTAGTGTCTTTTAGCAATGAGAACTGACCACCCCTTTCAGCAGCTTTTGGAGTTCATGGTCGAGGTAAACTGGTGATAAAGACTACTACCGTGGCCCTCAACATCCATTGAGGAGAACAAAGAAAGCAACAATGTACTGACCGAATGCAGACTCAGCACAGGACCATTTTACAAGGATTTTCGGACCCACTTTATATTAAGTGGCCTTAACTACTATGTACTTACATTTCAATTAATAATTTAGTACAATGTACTTATTGTGTACATTCATGTTTTTACATTGTACTTATATATAAAAAAACTACATGTAATTACATCTGTACTTAATTTCTGTAATTACATTTATAATTACACTGTTGACCCATACTTTACACCTTAACCCACCCTTAAACTTACCCATACCTCCAACCCTCTCCCTAACCTTACCCCTATCCCACCTCAATAGCAGCAAAAGTGTTTTACAATACAATATGAACACAATAAGTACATTGTACATATTTTTTATGTTAGTACATAGTAGTTAAGGCCACTTAATATAAAGTGGGACCAGATTTTCATTTCAGTGTAGTGGACAACACTGTTAATGAGATCCATGAGCAATTTCAGGAAAATGAGTAACAGCAATCTCTTTAAGCTCATCTTGACTGTGCCGATGAACAGCACATCGAGCGGAAAAAAATTCTTGCTTCTGCTGACAGAAAATAATATAAAAAAACGCTGCGCAGCATGGCCACCAACCCAGCACCACGAGGCAAGATGGAAGCCAGCCCCACACCACAGCACAAGATGGCCGCCAGCTCAGCGCCACGAGGCAAGATGGCCGCAAGCCCAGCGCCACAGCACAAGATGGCCGCCAACCCAGCGCCACGAGGCAAGATGGTCGCCAACACAGCGCCACAGCACAGTGGTCACCAGTCCAGCGCCACAGTGCAAGATGGCCGCCAGCTCAGCGCCAACGCCCAAGACCAATTGACCCTTCAGAGTCGAGTCATGTTCCAGTTGATTCCCCAGAATCAAGTCAGATTCCTGTTGACCTTCCAGAGTCGAGTCAGGTGCCCATTGACTTTCCAGAGTTGAGTCAGGTTCCGGTTGACCCTCCAGAGTCGAGTCAGGTGTTCATGGACCCTCCAGCGTCAGGGTTAGTCACCGTCGACCTTCCAGAGTCAGGGTTAGTTACCGTTGACCTTCCAGAGTCAGGGCTAGTTCCTGTTGACCTCCCACAGTCGAGTCAAATTCCAGTTGATTATCCAGAGTCGAGTCAGGCTCCTGTTGACCATCCAGAGTCGAGTCATGTTCCAGTTGATCCTCCTGAATCAAGTCAGATTCCTGTTGACCTTCCAGAGTCGAGTCAGATGCCCGTTGACTTTCCAGAGTTGAGTCAGGTTCCAATTGACCCTTCAGAGTCGAGTCATGTTCCAGTTGATTCCCCAGAATCAAGTCAGATTCCTGTTGACCTTCCAGAGTCAGGGTTAGTCACCGTCAACTTTCCAGAGTCAGGGTTAATCACCGTTGACCTTCCAGAGTCAGGGCTAATTCCTATTGACCTTCCAGAGTCGAGTCAGGTGACCACTGAATTTTCAGAGATGAGTCAGGTTCCGGTTGACCCTCCAGAGTCGAGTCAGGTGCTCGTGGACCCTTCAGAGTCAGGGTTAGTCACCGTTGACCTTCCAGAGTCAGGGTTAGTCACCATTGACCTTCCAGAGTCAGGGTTAGTCACTTTTGGCCTTCCAGAGTCAGGGTTAGTCACCTTTGACCTTCCAGAGTCAGGGTTAGTCACATTTGACCTTCCAGAGTCAGGGTTAGTCACCTTTGACCTTCCAGAATCAGGGCTAGTCACCGTTGACCTTCCAGAGCCAGGACTAGTCACCATGGACTTTCCAGAGACAAGGCTGTTCACCGTTGACCTTTCAGAATCAAGTCAAGTCACTGGTGATCTTCATGGACAGAGTCAAGTCACCGGTGATCTTCAAGGACTGAGTCAAGTCATCGGGGATCTTCATGAACAAAGGCAAGTCACCACTGATCTTCATGAACAAAGGCAAGTCACCATTGATCTTCATGAACAAATGCAAGTCACCAATAATCTTCATGAGCAGAGTCAAGTTAGCACCGATCTTCTGGAATCCAGTATAAACACCATGGGATTACCAGAGTTTCTTCCTCCTGTTGGTCCGGCCGCACGGATGTGGTGGTCGTCTGCTCTGCTCTGGGGGGCGTCTGGTTCTACCACACTGTCGTGGTGGTCTTCTGCTCCACCCTGGAGGGCTTTGGCCTTGACCACAAGGATCTGGTGGTCTTCTGCTCCGCCCTGGGGGGCTTCCGCCCTGACCACACGGATGTGGTGGTCGTCTGCTCCGCTCTGGGGGGTGTCTGGTTCTACCACACTGTCGTGGTGGTCTTCTGCTCCGCCCTGGAGGGCTTTGGCCTTGACCACAAGGATCTGGTGGTCTTCTGCTCCGCCGTGGGGGGCTTCCGCCCTGACCACAAGGATGTGGTGGTCTTCTGCTCTGCCCTGGGGGGCTTCCGCCCTGACCACATGGTTGTGGTGGTCTTCTGCTCCGCCCTGGGGGGTTTCCGCCCTGACCACACGGTTGTGGTGGTCTTCTGTTCCGCCCTGGAGGGCATCCGTCCCGACCACATGGTTGTGGTGGTCTTCTGTTCCGCCTTGTTGGGTGTCACATGATGTCCTTCATGGACTTATGTTTTTTTTTTTTGTTTTTTTGTCTGTTTCCTCCTATGGACCTGGCCCTCCGTCCCTCCCCCTGATCCTCCGCCGGTCCACCTCCCTCCTGGGTTTCTAGTATGTCTCTGTCGTTCCGTTTCCCTCTAGGACCTGGCCCTCCGTCCCTACCCCCTGATCCTCCGCCGGTCCACCACCCTCCAGGACTCCTTGTTTTGTGTTGCACTTCTCTTGTCTGTGTTTCCCCATTTTACCTGGTTGACTTGTCTCTGTTTCCCCATTTTACCTGGTTGCCTTGTCTCTATTTCCCCATTCTACCTGGTCCTCTTGTCTCTGTTTTACCATGTTATCTGGCCCTCCGTCCTTCCCCCTAGTCCTCTGCAGCTCCACCTCCCTCCTGGTCTCTTTGTCTGTTTGGTTTTCCCTTGGGTTCGGGTCGAGCATCTGGCAGCTGCTCCATGGAGGAGGGGGTAATGTCACGCTGTCAAGTCTCTGTTTCCCTGGGTGTCCACTAGTGGGCTCACTTCCCCTTAGGCACTTCACCATAGGCACTAGAATTCCTCTAGTCTGGTCCTGTCTTCACAGTAATTGCACTACAGTTAATTGCACCAGGTGCAGGAAATCTATTGTCATCCTCATTATAAATACCAGTCTTTCCCTGTTGTTTGTATGGAGTCCTTACTCTTCGTGTTACCAACGTTCTCGTCTCCCGAGATTTACCCTTGCCTTCTCGTCCTCCGAGTTCCCGTTCCTTTCCTTCCTGTTCCCTATTTTGTTTTGTTTGTTTTCCTGGACTGTTTATTTGGATACCCTTATTTGATTAATAAATCTTACCTGCAATTGGATCTCTCCTTCTCCCTGTCTCTCTGGTGCACGATCGTCACACATTGTCCGGTGATTTATTACAGTGCATACTGACCTGCAAAACATTATTTTTTTTACCTTCGTATTTTTTAACACTGCATTTGTAACTTAAAAGCAACGTAATTTTATTGACATAAGTATCTGAAATCAAATTACATAAATTTTAAATTGAATGCATTACTTTACTGCAAACTCTGCTTAGAGCTTACTTTTTTTGTACACTTTACTTGTGAAAATTATAACTTTTCAACATTTTGTTACAACACTTTTTGCTACTTGTAACTGACACATATGCTGCTATTGTATAATTAACTTTTGAAGGATTCAGTCTATCATGATTGTTTTGTGCATGTAGCACACAATCTAGTGAATGAATATCTCACATGCATTTTTTATGATGCTATGGACACTAACATATTTTATGATGAGATGCTTGATGATAACAGATAAAATGAGATGCTTGATGTTAACAGACTTTGACCTGGATCTCAGATGTTTAGATTCACATGCAGCTTCAGAAACATGGATTTGTAGAGTGGGGTGGAGAAAAACACCATCTCACAAAATGCGTTGTCTGCTCTTCTGAAAGGTCTCAGACAAAACAGCATTAATGCGCCATTGCATGCAATAAGTCCACAGAATCCAGGGGATGATGAGAAAGTGATTTGTACAAAAATAATATGACCACCCTGAAGCTACTTTTAAAGTTTTTGTGGAAGATTAAGGTCAGGAAGAGACAGCAGAGAGGCAACTGCACCTTCTTGGCCATAGTTTAAAGGGGTCATATGATGCGATTACATTTCTTCCTTTCTCTTTGGAGTGTTAAAATAGTTATTTATATCTTTCCTCTCTCATTTTCCCAATTAGATCCATTCTGAGAAGCTCAAATGAGGTAGTGGCCTGATAAATAAAGAATATATTAACCAAGAAAATAATCAATTTAACGAATAACTAAAATTAAAGCATGTGACCAGCTGTTCCAAAAGATTAATCTGGATCAGAATGATCTGGATTTGGAAATCCAGGATCAGATAATCCATCTTACTTTTCTCAGTTGGTTTTTCAAAGCAAAACTTGATTGAATCTTAATGGTCCACACATACACACTTTGTCAGAGTAGCAAAGATGGATTATTATTACTTTATGGAGCCCCTAAAGAGATCCTCTGAAGGAAAATAATTGAGAACTTTTGCATCGTTTCTTGTGTGAATACGTTTGTATTTGCTTACAAATAGCTACTTTTGAGTGGTTCATGATTGTACAGAAGAAACTTTTACAAATAGTGTAATAAAACACACACAGAGACATACATACATATATTATATATCTATCTATCTATCTATCTATCTATCTATCTATCTATATATATATCTATATCTATATATACACGTATATATATATATCTATATCTATATCTATATATATATATATATATATATATATATACATATATATATATATATATGTATATATATATATATATATATATATATATATAAGGGAGTGCATGTACTTCGGATGGGTTAAATGCAGAGCACAAATTCTGAGTATGGGTCACTATACTTGGCTGAATGTCACGTCACTTTCACTTTCACTTTCACTTTGCCTAATTTAGCTACTGGCTGCTGTAATGTTAATCCAAGAAAATGAAATAAAATCACTCACTGCTCTTGACTGAATTACTTTGTAGTTTTAACAGTCAACCCAAAAATTATTCAGACACCAGATCTAATTTTTGATATATATAGCAAAACTGTAATAATGTGAGAAATGTTGAAGGTGTCTGAATAAATGTAGGTTTGATTGTATGTTTCATTTTTACATTGAAGACTATCCAGTGCTATTTTACATTTAATTATTTGGTTTCTGTACCTTGACACCCACAAACTTGAAAAAAAACTTAAACATTGGTGTGAAACAGGCGTAAGGTTGTTTGCACCTTGTGCAATGTGGAATTAGTTTACAGCTTTTTCAAACACTTTGTGATGCATTTTGGAAACAGGAGATTAGCTCCTTTTCTAATGCACCACCTAGCTTGATAAACCCCTTCTCAAAGACTTACTGTTTGTCAATTTTATTTGGGTAACACACATATTCTGAATGCCTTCGGCAGAATTCGAATGAGCCATTTTAATCTAGATTAATCTAGATTAATTTCAAGATCACAGTGAGATTAATCTAGATGAAAAAAAAATTAATATATGCCCACCACTAATATATATATATATATATATATATATATATATAAATAAAAAAATCGTGAACCTCAAGGTGCATATTGAAATAAGGTAAAAATCCCCTTTATTTTAAATGATTTAAATCAGCAATGTAAATCTGCAATGTCTACATGAATGTAAGGTAAACATTTAATCAGAGTTTGAGAATTTGAACATGGGAAAAAAAACCTCTAGGTTAACCGGCACCTGATAATGAAACCACTTCCTGTGTAAGTTTATTTAAAAACAAGATACATTTCCAAGAGACCACAGCTCATCTGTGCACATATACTGCAAGACATAATAATGGAATATGAGAACTTTCATATACACGCAAATGTTAATAACGCACCTAGAGCTCGAACACAGAGTCGACAAACTGACGGAAACGCTCAGAAGTGCAGTAAGCACAGGGTTCCCACTCTTTCATGAACACCAGATTCAAGGAGTTTTTAAAGTACCATTTTATTAAATCAAGCACCTTTGAAATTGACAAATTCACATCACTACAAAAGCTCGATCTCCACTTCTCCACTTTGTTCTTGGAGTCGTTAAAACCAGCTGCTCAGCTGACCTCAAGGACCGTTTTGGTGCATATTTCTCAATAAGATTTGACAGGTACAATGGAGCCATACCATGCAGTGATTTATGAACATAAATTAAAATTTTAAAATGTATTCTGTAGTCAATCAGTAGCCAATTTAAAGAACCCAATACTGGGGTAATATGCTCTCGCTTACGAGTACCCGTCAAAAGTCTCGCAGCGGCGTTTTGAACAAGTTGTAAGCGTTTAATCAGTGACTTATTTAAGCAGATTATTTGGAACTCCAAACCACATGACTTCAGTTTTCTCTTCATTTAGTTTTAAAAAATGTAAAGATAACCATGATTTAATGTCATGTATACAATTTCGCAACAACTCTATTTGGTTCTTGCTGTTCTTTTTCAGAGGGAGGTACATTTGCATATCATCTGCATAAAAGTGAAAGTGGGATTCCATGCTTGCTAAAAATTGACCCAAGCGGTAGTAAATACAAGGAAAACAAGATTGGGCCAAGAATGGACCTCTGTGGAACCCCACTGAGCAGAGAAGCAGGTTTTGAACGATCTCAACCAATATGTACCGAAAAGGTTCTATTTAAAAGAAAAGACTTGAACCAAGCAAGCGCTGTACCTTGAATTCCTACTACATTTTCTAGACGTGAGAGTAAAATATCATGGTCAATAGTATCAAACGCAGCGCTAAGGTCCAGTAAAACAAGAGCTGCTGAAGACCCTGAGTCGACTGCAGTCAGCAAATCATTTAAAACCCTGATCAAGGCAGACTCAGTACTGTGAAAAGCCCTAAAACCTGATTGAAAAACTTCAAATATATCGTTCTGAATCAAAAAGCTATTTATTTGATTCAAAACGACCTTCTCCAAAATCTTGGACAAAAAAGGTAACTTCCTTACTGTACTTACCATTTCACTTACACTTAATATTTAAATAAAGAAATGTCAGAGTAATAATGATGTTTTGAATGTTTAGGTTTTAAAAATTTACACCGTTTTAGACAGTCGTGTTTAAAGGACTTGAAATGCATTAAATTCAATACTGCTAATATTATAATGCAGTTTCTGAAATATTGATAAAAAATGTAAAAAAAAAAATTATTTCTCTCAGCTTTTTTTAAATAAAAAGCTGTTATATGTTGTTATAAGATCGTAAAACCTGTTAACAATAAACATTTGAACACATTCACTTAATATAGACGTGCAGGGGCGTAGCCATCTTTTCAGAAGTGAGGGGGACAGAAATCACACACACACACACATATATATATACATATAACATTACAATATAATATAAAACATTACAATATAACATTTCTGTAATCAATATAGCCTACCAGTCAACAGTTTTTGAACAGTAAGATTTTTTATGTTTTTAAAGAAGTCTCTTCTGCTCACCAAGCTTGCATTTATTTGATCCAAAGTACAGAAAAAGCAGTAATATTGTGAAATATTTTTACTATTTAAAATAACTATTTTCTATAGTTTTCTATTTGAATTTTCTGAAAATCTTAATTTTCAGCAACATTCCTCCAGTGTCACATACTTCAGAAATCAAATCATTCTAATATGCTGATTTGCTGATGTTGAATCTTTAAAAATTTTATTAAATTTAAAATTAAATTAAATTTATGCATTTAGCAGACGCTATTATCCAAAGCTACTTACATTGCATTCAGGCTAACAATTTTTTCTTATCATGTGTTTCCTGGGATTCGAACCCCCAACCTTGTGCTTGCGCCTACTGCTTCCCACAGACTGAGCCAAAGTAAGCCCACATGAGCCAATCGCATTTCGCCTGTGGCTTACTTTTGACCAATCGCGTGTATCTTGTGTGGCTTACTTTTGACCAATCAAGTTTCTCTCCCGCGGCTTACTTCTGACCAATCGCCGTCCGTTGTTATTGTCATCTTTGTTAAAGGTATAATAAGACACACACATTTTAATTGTAAAATTGTTTATTTGATATGGAATACTGCATTTACCAAGAAAAAAAAAATATTTTCTAAAATAATTTAAAAATAATGACTTTTTTGATAAAAAAAAAAAAAAAATTGAGAATCTTAACTTAAACAAAAAATAAAAATAAAAAGGGCAAATGTTTCCATATGGGCCAAAGTATGTGGGAATAGTGCTCATTTTAATTTGGGTAGACCAGAAAGTTAAAAACACACTGAAAAATGCCTGAGATTTTAAGAGGTTAAAGCAGTTAAAACAAATCAACGAACAACTGGCAATTTCAACTTTAATTCATCTTTGGACGTCTTCACGAAGCTAAGCAAAGGATTTCATTTCAAACTAGTGCTATTTGGCGAACATGCTTCAGACATTGTTTATTCAAAAGCTATTGTTCAGTTACGTTGTGAGGCATGCTATCATATTACCACACCGGTAACACAGTTAAATATACCCACGAGCCTCGTTAATCTGTGGTCAAAGCTGTCGATATTAACGGCTGGTTCTTTCAGGGATGCTTCATCAAATTTATCTGACAACTACAACACACTGGGTTTAATCCGCAATTTGCTGTTGCTCAAACATGATTAAGTGCTTTATACTACATGTACAGATCGTAATTTTGCTCGTAAATGCTAAAACGTATCCGACAAGGGCTTATGCTGTTGCCTAAATTAAAGTCTGACCATATAAAATATATATTTATATATATATAAAAAAAAAAAAAACATACAAACAAAGGGCTTCCTGCTTTACAGGTGCAAGCTGATTTTCAGCTGTTTAAAGAGCACCCTTCGCTACTCCTATTTCCGACTGCGGGCGATCCCCCCCACTCCACACACTAAGAAGATATTCGTTAAAGATATCAAGATATGGGACTGCTTGCTTGTGAGGTTTATATATTGTCCAAATCACATGCTAGTCCTGCCGTGTATCGGAGGGATTAACGCTTTTGCCGGCTCAACTGCGAGCCTCCGCTGACTGAGCGCGCACCTGATCAAACGCTTGGCTAACTCTTTGGCTCATACGCGTCACATTCACCGTCGTACAGGGTCATAGTACGGGTGTTCGAATCCTCGAAACCTCGAATACCTGAGGGGGCCGCTGTTATCCCTCAAGCGAGAGATGAACTCCCCCTCAGAAGAAAGGGACCTGCTTTTCTCTCCAGCTGGAGAGAACACCCTTTGCTACTATGGCTGCAGGAGACTGCTTTTCATCCTTCAGCAGAGGATGAACACCCCTGCTACTTAAATGGAGATGGAGAAGGCAAACTTGAATGAGAAGGAGATGAGAAAGGAAAAATAAAAATATAATTATTATAAAGGAAAAGGGGCTGCTGTTTTCTCCTGCTGGGAGATTGCCCTTGCTGTGATACCTGAGGTGGCCGCTGTTATCCCTCAAGCGAGAAGAAGAAAGGGACCTGCTGTTCTCTCCAGCTGGAGAGAGCACCCTTTGCTGCTATGGCTGCAGGAGACTGCTTTTCATCCTTAAGCAGAGGATTAACACCCCTGCTACTTAAAATAAGAGGGGACTTGCTATTCTCTCCCTCGCTTTAGACAGGAGAACACGCCTCTCCTACCATAGGCTGCTGACAACTCTATAACATTATCTTTCTCTTTTGCAGGAAGGAAACAAGGAAACGCTACTCTCCTACCACTCATACCAAGCTCAGGGACATGCTGCTCATTTGCGGTTCTCCCGCTGGATAAAATACCCTCACTGCTATTACCAGCTACCTTAATTATAGAGAGGCCCGCTATTTTCTGCCTTATAAGAAGGGAGATACCCCTTCGCTAGCCAGTAGGTCACATTAAGGATATCTCAATAACACTGTCTTTTCTCTTTGTAGGACTGGAACAAGGTTGGTTTTGGGGGTTCTTCTTCAGGCAGTAATACTCTCATTTTGTTTTGGGGGTTAATGTTTAAGCTCTTGTATGTTCAATTATTCTGGGAGCAAGAACCCCCATAAGGAACCATACCACCAAAGATAAATTGTGTTCAATAAACTCAAGTAAACTTGCCAAAGTGGTTCAGATCACTAAGGCTTCCAAAAATCTTAGCTGGCATGGACCTCACTGCGGAGAGACACCCATCTTCATAACCAGGCTACAGGATAGATGTACCACTGCCACATCTATATGATTATCACCGTTTGCTTTAAAGACTTTATTAAGTCTTAATTATTATGTATTTCTAAATTCATGGTTCCGGGGGGTTAATGTTAAAGCTCTTGTATGTTCAATTATTCTGGGAGCAAGAACCCCCATAAGGAACCATACTGCCAAAGATAAATTGTGTTCAATAAACTCAAGTAAACTTGCCAAAGTGGTTCCTGTCTGAACTAGATTTACAATCCTAAAAAACGACTGAGTCACTCTGACAGGCAGCTGTCAAACTCACGCACGTTGCTCAGCAACCGGGAGTGGCGCGGAAACATCTGACAGCTGGTTTTAACGTCTTTTCTAACTTTGTCAAACCTAAAATGAAAAACCCTATAACTGCTTTTCCTTGGAATGCGATCTTAATGCTTCTCTATTGTTTCCTACTGTATCATTCAGGTTGTTGCTTTTAAAGAGTTGTTGTGTGAACATTTAAAGAGCCAGTAAGATGAAAATTCTAAGCTTCCTATCACTGTTTATAAGTCCTGTACATTAGGTTTAAATCCATCCAAGGTTAAAAAACATTGTCATTTTGTCAAAATATAATTTTAAAATTACCTCAATTCTCAGAGATCCCCAAATGGTTCGCGCGAAACTGTTCAAAAGATTCAGTTTCCTTAAACCCCACCTTTCGGTAGCATACTGTGTTCTGATTGGTCAACTGACATAGGTTTGATTGGTTGTTCCGCACACACCTCCATGGTAAACTATGCGTTAGCATCTGTTTGGGGTGAATTATGTCTTATTCCTCTCACCACGAAGCAAACAGTAAAATAAAAAACTTGAACAGTCTCGCTGCTTTTTTTTCTGTGTGTGTGTATTCAAGCCGCACGCTTCAGTTTGAATCTGAATAGCGCGTTCAGCGCGGGGGCGTGGTCACATTAGATATAATGAAGGGAGACATGAAAAACAGACATCGCGTTGTTATATGGATTACTTTATCACAGAATATCTGTTTTCGGCAACACTTGTTTAGTTTTAAAGTAGACATGTCAAGCTTTCTATAGATATCTCTCTCATGTCTCTTCGTTGAGTATTCATGGAGTTACACTTCATTTTAATGACGTGTTTGTACATGACGATCAGCGCAGACAGGCTGCAGACAGCACACATACTGATAAGACGCTCGGGAGAAAACAGACACATAACTTCATAATCATACTTCGCATTGTGATTCGGAGATGCTCGTTGGTCTAAATAAAGTTGGTAATGAACCCTCTTTTATGGCCAAACGCTTTGAAAATCCCGCTGTACTCACCGAGATTAGAAAAGTAGTCATCAGTGAAATGTTGTGAACACAACAAAAGGGATTTGTTTTATTGCTCTGGTATTGTGGTAAAAATGAATTTTAGCCATTGGTTCTTCTGATTTTCATTCTTTGGCAGTGAAAATAAAACAAACTTGCCTTTACAATTAAAAACACACTGTCTCCTCGACATGATGCTATCACACCAACCAGAGCGTCTGTGTGGGGGGGTGGGGCAGGTCAGAGTTTTGTTTCTCCGGTAGGCGGAGATTATTATGCAAAGTGTTCCTAGTGACGTACATAGAGATGGGCAAAAGATTTGAAATCTATAATGACTCGTTTCAGCGATTCAGAGTCGCCTCGTTAGTTTAGAAGCCAATAACTTTATAAATCGTGTACTTTTTGTTTTAATTACTTTACACATTGTTTACACTGATGGACAGCTACATCATACACTGTAATACAGGTAATTTTTGATTTTCAATCTGTGTGGCTCTTTAAAATAAAAAAATGAATAACTATGGAATAAGTGTGGAGTTGTTTTTTCCGGGGGGGGGGGGGTTCTCTCGCCTTGTACCAGGAAGTACCAGGGCCAGAGATTTAGATGGCTCCTGGAAAACTCTCTGGGGTATGCTGTATATGTGGTGCTCACCATTTCCAATGAGACAGACAACAGACAACCCCTGTCAAAAAATAAACAACTGTTACTACAGTACACTTCTCAAATTAGAGATATGATAGAAGAAGTGGAGAAGTATCAGAGGAAGCAAGAAATGGAGGCAGAAGCCCGGGCAACTGGAGACCAGGGCTGCTTGATGGTGGAGAATGGTGACTTCCAGGGCCAGTCCATGAAAGATGTTTGAGGACCAAAGCAAGGAGGCTCAAGCCCTCATCAGGTACCTCCTTAAGGCAGATGCCAGGCCCAAAACCAACATGGTCATTTTCAAGACATTTGTCCTGAAAAGACGGGCTTCTGCTGTGGGCACCAGCGTATGTCAGCCTGCACCTCACGCTGCAACCTCCAGTGCTTCTGCAACCACCTGCAGCTATCAAAACTGGTGTACGGAAGAACGCAACTGTGAAAGCGCTGTTTTTACCGAACCGAACCCTAGGCTTGCGCTACGCTGGTCGATGTCACTCGGTCGTTGATTGCGTGAAGGTATTTATATGAGGAGGAACAAGGCCCGACAGTTCGTACTTGTCACAACCTGGCTCAAGGGTCATGACAAAAGAGGGATCGAGGCAGCATTAATAATCAAAAGGTGATTTATTTAACAAAAGAGTCAACAAACATAACTATTTAAATGCAGATGGTAAGTCTCTATAACACAAATAAACCCAAACAAAATATAGTAGTCAGCGTGATCAGGCCATGGATGACATCTGGATTGCAGAGAAGAGACCGTCACACTCTAAAATAAACTGTTCAGGAATCTTGAGCGGCTGGGACAATTTATATCATAGCAATACAGAGCCAGCCAGTCACATCGGGTGCTGACGTGGAGATAAGCGTTTTTGTCGTTGAGCCTTTGATTCCTCTTAGAGAGGATCCTCTCTTCAGTGGTGGAAGACAAACCAGCAGCGATTTCCAATGCTGGCAAACATGTCAAAAATCTACCTCTGTGCCCAGTGAAAGACTTTTCAGTACTGCTGGGGACATTTGTTCCCACCCTCGCAACCGGCTGTCACCTGTTAATTCAGAGCGTCTTTTTTTTTTTTCTTTTTTAATTAAACTCTCATTTCATGTGAAAGATTAGAGGTTTTACGTTAATTTAATTATTATGCAGGAGATGTGTGTGATCTTCCATAATATTCTTCGTAATATTTGGCTACTGTTATAATCGTAGCCTTTCCTACTGTTAAACAAAACCTAAACGGCCTACTATCCATGTTTATTGAGTTGATGTTCAATTACGTTAATTTCAGTTAAGTCACCAAACATATTCTGATTTTTAAAAAGAAAAGAAAAACACTTTTCTTTGCATTGCTTCACGTTTACTTGGGTAAGCATAAGCTTGGTAATTGTCTTTCTAACTTGAAAAATCCTGGCAAAATGTTGCATATAATTTTTTTTCTTTTTTTAACAGTTAAAATAAAATGAAAAATACATTGCTGTGGATGTTGTTTACTTGATTAATGTGTTTTACTGTGTTACTGGAATAAGGATGCGAGTAGAATTCGGTATTTGGTTTCGGATTCGGCCGAATCTTAAACAGAGGATTCGGCCGAACCCCAAAATTCTGGATTCAGTGCATCCCTAAATTTTACCTACAGCAGTTCTAAATATATTAATTTATCATTATGGCAAACTTGCCAACTTTTAGCCGTTTCCAGATCCACTATCGCAGTGAACTTTACTTCCTCCAGCAGCAGAACCTCTAACCAAACATTTGGCCCCAATGCAGCTTTTTGCTACTGGTAAGCACCATCTTACATATGTTTGTCTCTGTGTATTGTTCACAGTGACATTTGTGCTCCAGGCAAGTCCATTCCCACTGCTGAAGATGACGATGAGGAGCTGGTATTTGCTGCATCACAACGTGAAGCACAGCTAAATACAGGTGTGGCATATGACACAACTGCAAATATTACAAGAATGTTTTGTGAAAACACACTGAGAAGCATTATTTCTTGGGGGAAAATAATCAACATTTTAAAATATTTTTTGTTTACAATACAGAATTATGTCATATCATGCCTCAAGCGGGATGCTTTCTTTGAGTGCACTTCTTCAAAACCGTAAGGATGTCCAAAGGTGTGAGTGTATTTATTTGCGTTTCCCAATTTACCCATTGTTAGATAATCACCAGATAACTTTTTCACACCGCTTGCTCTTCTCACACACTCTTCAGCTCCCCCTGAGCAGACAGGATGGTGGAGATTCATTGGTCTAATGATTAGAGGAACAGTTTTTTCTTACTCTATCTGTGTGTATGCTTCATGTCCGTGGGCATCGTTGCTTTATACTTAATCCATCACACCACATTTTCCTTCCTCCATTCCATCTGATCCTCATTCTCAATGAGCTGCATTGATTCCATTCTGTCGTTACTAAATATAACATAATAATTATAAGTACTTGTCCAAAAAGGCTGTTTGTGGGCTGCATTTATGGCATATTACTATCAAATGGAACAGTCATCCTTATTGTTTTTTTTTTACTATTCACTCAGAGGACTGTGCTGGTCCATCTCCATCAGTGGAAACTGCCAAGGCACCATCTCTATCACTAGCCACCAGCTGAGCTTCCAAGTGACTCACTATTTAAGGACAACCCACATCCGCCAAGCCAGAACTAGTGTCCCAGCTGAAACTTTGGTGGTATCGTCCTCAGCCCCCTTTAATAAACACTCAGCCCGACCTCTTCTTCTGTCGGCCCCTTTTCTTATGGATGCCGCTGAAGATGTGGCTATTTCCTCTTGTCTGTGTTTCGCCCAGACTGTGGCAAGCACAGACTAATAGCGGCAGGACTTTACCGTACCGTGCGTAAAGTCTTGGACATTGACGGGTAGTATGACCTTGCCACTGAGTATCTGGAGTGCAAGCGCTGCAAAAAGAAATATACTGCCTGGTCCGACAGTGTGTCTTGCAGTACCTGACTGCCTGCACACCATTCACAAGGTCCTCCCTTGTGTAGCATCCTGTGTTTGCTGATCCTCCACTTTTACCTGCCCTGTCTAAACCTAAGTGGCTGTTAGCCGTGTATGCCAGGGATGCTCTGAGCGACTGCACGAGGTCAAGGCCAAATTATCATCTGTCTTTGGCTGTGTCTTCAAGATGGATTCGACAAAAAAGGTATCAAAGCCCTGTTTATGTCCAGAAATTTGCTAGATATGGATATGTGCGTGATGTGCGTACATAAAGAGCACAGTTTTTGACCCTTTCATTTTTCCCAATAGGTCACAAAGAAACTTGCCGGTATATACATTATAACCTATACCATTCAAAAGCTTAGAGTCTATTTTTTAGTCTATTTTTACATCGAGTTGGAGTGGAGGAGGGATGTTGAAAAACTGTCATGGGAAAGGAAGTAGGAAGACTGGATATATATGCACGCTTGTGTGTTAGTTAAGATGATTAGCTAAACAAGATGCACCTGTGTCAAATTGGATGATTATTGTCACGAATGCGAACCCCGTGAGTCCCTCCAGAGGCCAGCAGAGGGCACCATCACCCGAATACTGACACCTACAGGCATCCAAACACTCACTTACACTGATACTGACTACATTACCCAACAGCCCCGTACCTTGGACTGATCACCGGCCAGGTGTTCCATATCAGAGACTGCCATATAAGCCAGACCTTTGCGTCACCTCATTGCGAAGTCTTGTTTCTGCCACGGCTAACATTTCTGAGCGTTCTACCCTGTCTTGCTATCCCAGTTGCCAAACCCTTGTTGTTTATCGACCCTAGAACCTTTGCTGCCTACCTTTGAACCCAGATTGTTATACGGACTGTGATACTTGCTTGTTACCCCGACCCACTGCTTGGTATTGACTACGATTCTGATATCTCTATTATACTGTGTTTGCATCACCCTGACCCCTCTCTTCCCTTCTTAGTCGAAGTTGACGCTTCCAATACTGGCATTGGGGCCGTTCTCTCACAGCGACCAGGCCCTCAGGAGAGACTTCATCCCTGTGCTTTCTACTCCCGCAAGCTCAACCCAGCGGAGAGGAATTATGATGTGGGAGATAGAGAACTGTTAGCCATGAAGGCAGCGTTTGAAGAGTGGAGACATTGGCTCGAAGGGGCTATTCATCCTTTCACCGTCTTTACGGATCATAAAAATCTGGAATACCTACGCTCCGCCAAAAGACTCAACCCACGCCAAGCCAGATGGTCCTTGTTCTTCTCCCGGTTCCAGTTCAATGTCACTTATCGCCCAGGTTCCAAGAATACTAAAGCCGATGCTTTGTCACGTATCCATGATGACGACCCCTCCATCTCAGTCCCCGAACGCATATTGCCCTTCCATGTGGTGGTTGCTCCCATCCAGTGGGATATCATGACTCTTATAGAACAACACAATTCACAAAAAGCACCACCAGCCGCCTGTCCACCGGATAAAACCTACGTACCTGCCCCCCACCGTGATCAGGTCCTGAGTCATATTCACGGTCTTCCTGCCTCTTCCTATGCAACATAAATCATATGGGGGGTTCACCCTGCACCCGAAGGGAGCTGATGAGTCTGCTGCACTGGGAGGGAAGCCCCGTCCGATGCAGAGTAGGCAAGAAAACGCAACTGATGGAGGGATTCTTGCTGCGTCTGAAGGGAGCTGTGGCTCTGCTGCACCGGAAGGGAGAGTCCCCCTTGCGACTGTGTACGAGCCATGATTTGATGCATCAGATGGAGGGCTGTCACAACGACCGAAGGGGGCCTGTGGCTCTGCTGCACCGGGAGGGAGAACCCCATCCGCCGCTGAGCGCGCAACGCAACTCAATGACAGGCGAAAGGCTCACGCTGCGACCAAAGGCAGCCACTGCCCTGCTGCACCGGAAGGGAGATCCCTGCCTGATGCTGAATAGGTGAGGAGATTGTAACAATGGCTGGAGGGCCCTTACTTTGACAGAAGAAGCGATAACTGACTGCACTGGGAAGGAGAAGCTTAGATTAATCAAGTAAACAACATGATTTAAAACTTATTTTTTAATATACTGATCAGGGCTACATCGGCTGCCTTTATTGTAGTGGAGTTGATCATACCTGATGTAATTTTTTAAAAATGTCTGATGACCAACAACCGAGGGTCTCTATCTGATTTTTTGAGAGGGCCATTTTGAGCTGCAGAAGTTGCTGCCCCAATGCGAAATGAGTGGCTGGAAAATGTTTTGAGCGTTCCGGTGTTTGACATAAGAAAAGCGAGCCTGATGAGGTCAACGAACGTATTCATTTGTTACAAAAAATGATTTGGTTTTATTAAAATGTGTGCATAATCGCATGCAATTTATAAAGTATATTTAAATTGTTCATATGAACAAAGCACAAGGTTTTCTTGCATGATTAGCATTTTAATTGTTTGGTCAGACAGTTCATATATTGGCCTATATATTCACATTCACAAATCGGGGATTAAACGTGGAATTATGTTTTTATGCTAAAAATGAAAACAAACGTATATGCACAGTACCTATAACTGCACTTTGCATTTTGCAAGATTGACGTTAAATGGCCAACTGACCCAGTTTACTCTCATTTAATTTGTTCACGAACGAGATAAGATATGTACCAGTTCATAGCATTCACGAATGACATGTATCCCTTCACAGAGCTACCCGGTTCACAGAGCTGCGCATGCGCTGCTTATGGAGCCGGCACGCTAAATTGTGGAGGAAGGAACTTCACTGAACGAGAAATTAATTTTACTGTCTATGGAAATATGAGTTAGTGGATTATGTGAATGAGAACGATTCGTTCACCTAAAAGATTCGTTCTAAAAGAACGATTTGTTCAAGAACGACACAGGAGGTAGGAAGACTGGATATATATACGCTTGTGTGCTAGTTAAGATGATTAGCTAAGCGAGATGCACCTGTGCCAAATTGGATGATTATCTGATCGTGCTCCTCCCGAACTGTCAATAAAACCACATGTTGATGTTTTTGTTAGTCCTGTAATTTCTGACTTTGTTATGCGAAGTTATATGGAACTTTAATGCGGTCAGGAGAACTGCCTGGAACTACGTTCGCCATGCTTTTCCCAGAAAATAATGGCACGCCTCAGAATGTTCATCAGCCAATCAGATTATAGTAATCAACAGCCCCGTTGTATAAATATGGTCCCACTTTATATTAGGTGGCCTTAACTACTATGTACTTACATAAAAAAATAAGTACAATGTACTTATTGTGTTCATATTGTATTGTAAAACACTTTTGCTGCTATTGAGGTGGGATAGGGGTAAGGTTAGGGAGAGGGTTGTAAGGTGTAAAGTATGGGTCAACAGTGTAATTATAAATGTAATTACAGAAATTAAATACAGATGTAATTACATGTAGTTTTTTTATAAATATAAGTACAATGTATGTACAACATGTATGTACACAATTTAGTACATTGTACTAAATTATTAATTAAAATGTAAGTACATAGTAGTTAAGGCCACTTAATATAAAGTGGGTCCATAAATATTAAATAATATTATGTCATTTGTTTACTCTTACACTGAATGTTTGCTGCTTCATTCCAGATGAGTAGGCTATTGTATAGGGTAAATTTAGTATAGGGTGTGAAAATTGTACAGCTGTGGAATTTGTATAGGGTGTGAATTCTGTGTAGAAAATTATTGCTTGACTGAAGTAATGAGTTCCGTGAGCGATTTCAGGAAAATGACATGAACGCTTTAACTGCACTTAACAACCTCCTCAGCTCTAGTACATGCACCACAGAGGGCCTGACATTTATTTGTCATCATTATGGATCTATCACTTTATTTTAACACTATGTTGATGATTGTCACTGTTCAGAGTCAAAGCTAGTCCACAGTCTAGTAACAGCAATCTCTTTAAGCTCTTCTTGACTATGCCGATGAACAGCGCAGCGAGCGAAAACATGGATCATTCATGTAGATTAGGATAAGACAGTTAATTGCTTTGATGCTGTTGAAGTATGATTCATACAAATTAAAATATGACATTTCATTTCATCTAAATGTTGTTGGACTCGTCTACATTTTAGCTCACATTGTCCGGTGATTTATTACAGTGCTTACTGACCTGCAAAACATGATTTTTTTTTACTTCATATTTTTAACACTGCATTTGTAACTTAAAAGTAACAATTTAATTGACACAAGTATCTGAAATCAAATTACATAAATTTTAAATTGAATGCATTACTAAACTGCATACCAATTAGTAATTGGGTTACATTAAAGCTTTTTACCCAACTCTGCTTAGAGCCTACTTTTTTTGTACAGTTTACTTGCGAAAATTATTCCTTTTCAGCATTTCTGTTAAAACACTTTTTGCTACTTGTAACTGACACATATGCTGCTATTGTATGATTAACCTTTGAAGGATTCAGTCTATCATGATTGTTTTTGTTATGTGGAGGGGTCGGGATGAACTCAGTAGCAGACAGGATGTACCAAACACAGGATTTATTAACACAAAAAGGGGAAAACAAAACCCACGAGGGGGAAAACAAAGACTAGGGCAGATACTAGATTAGTTAACAAGACACGATAAACAAAGACTCGAAACACAAGAACACTAACTACAAATAAACAATAACAGGTCTCACAACGTCTTCTTTCAAGGGCAACACCGAGTAACAATATAAATCACAGGAACATGGAGTAACACATATCACAATGTGGAACAATCACAATGAACTGACAAAGGACAGAGCACACTAGAGCCCCTTTCACACTGCACGTCGGACCCACAATATTCCCGTAACATTGCCTGGTCGCCTTCTGTGTGAAAGCAACCACGTCCCGGAATTGATTACCGAATTGAACCCGGGTCGGGGACCTAGTAACATTGCGGTAATCGATCCGGAACGAGCGCTGTGTGAACAAAAGCCAGATCTAATTCCGTATCGAAGTGTTGACGCACGTTATCCAGCGACTCTTTTACCGGCTGTTTTGAAGGAAGATCAACATTAGCGACGAAAATATGTGCAAACTGTAATGAAGCAGAGATCGGTTTGTTCCTCACTTTCCGCGCTGACGCCGAGATCGTTTGCTTGCTTCAGTTAAAGTATAACGTGCCAAGCGTTGTCGACTCGTACATTACACGTCACGCGCTGATGTCACGTGTCGTTACGGGATCTTCAAGGGTTGTGTGTGAAAGCACGCACATATACCGGGTCATCACTGGCAGTGTGAAAGTGCCATATCTAGTGACCAGGGACCAATTGCAGGAACACTTTACCCCTGTATTTGCCAGAATGGCAGTGTGAAAGGGGCTTAGGGCATCTAAAATAGGAGAACTAATTAAGACACAACAGGTGGCACAGATAAGGCAATCACGACAAGACTAGGATAACAAGGGGGCGGGGCAAGGGGATAAGACAACACAAGCACATGGCCCAAAGACAAGGCCATGTGCTTGTACACAAAACACGGGTCTGTCATGATCCTACCTCAAGACAAGAGAAAAGTCAGGACATGAAGGCAGAATCATGACAGTTTTGTCCATGTAGCTCACAATCTAGTGAATGAATATCTCACATGCATTTTTTATGATGCTATGGACACTAACATATTTTATGAAAATTTAAAAATGAGATGCTTGATGATAACAGAGACTTTGACCTGGATCTCAGATGTTTAGATTCACATGCAGATTCAGAAACATGGATTTGTAGAGTGGGGTGGAGAAAAAAATCATCTCACAAAATGCATTGTCTGCTCTTCTGAAAGGTCTCAGACAAAACAGCATTAATGCGCCATTGCATGCAATAAGTCCACAGAATCCAGGGGATGATGAGAAAGTGATTTGTACAAAATTAATATGACCACCCTGAAGCTACTTTTAAAGTTTTTGTGGAAGATTAAGGTCAGGAAGAGACAGCAGAGAGGCAACTGCACCTTCTTGGCCATAGTTTAAAGGGGTCATATGATGCGATTTACATTTCTTCCTTTCTCTTTGGAGTGTTAAAATAGTTATTTATATCTTTCCTCTCTCGTTTTCCCAATTAGATCCATTCTGAGAAGCTCAAATTTATAGTGACCTGAAAAAATAAAGAATATATTAACCAAGAATATAATCAATTTAACGAATAACTAAAATTAAAGCATGTGACCAGCTGTTCAAAAAGATTAATCTGGATCAGAATGATCTGGATTTGGAAATCCATCTTACTTTTCTCAGTTGGTTTTTCAAAGCAAAACTTGATTGAATCTTAATGGTCTACACATACACACTTTGTCAGAGTAGCAAAGATGGATTATTATTACTTTATGGAGCATATATAGAAGTTAATCTCAAGGTGCATATTGAAATAAGGTAAAAATGTAATGTAAGGTACACATTTAATCAGATTTAAACATGGGAAAAAAACTCTACATTAACCCGCACCTGATAATGAAACCACTTCCTGTGTAAGTTTATTTAAAAACAAGATACATTTTCCAAGAGACCACAGCTCATCTGTGCACATATACTGCAAGACATAATAATGGAATATGAGAACTTTCATATAAACGCAAATGTTAAAAATGTACCTGGATCTCGAACACAGAGTCGCCAAACAGACGGAAACGCTCAGAAGTGCAGTAAGCAGCAAATTTAACTTACAATTGAAATTGATGCTAACGATTAAAAAAATGAAAATTGTTTTATAAAATGAAAACAAGTGTTTTCTAGGAACAATGTGTAATTTTTAGCCTTCATAAATGTATCACCACTAAACATTTTTCTTGTTTGAATATATTACTTTGCAGCATTTCTGGAAGTTTCATTATAAAAGAGCATAATTTTTTAAAAGTCCTGTCAGTTACTTACAAAGTTCCATATTATATGTAAACAATGCTAATGAAAATGATCTAATAATAATAATGAGTGAACTGTTATTAATTTGTGTGTTGTGTTTATCAGGAGGAAGTAGGTGTTTGGTGTTGCTCACAGTGGGTCTCGGGCTCATTTGTGTTCTTCTGCTGCTCTTCATCATACTGCAGCATATCAACATCACAGCAGAGAAAGACCTGATAAAGAGTTGCAAGAACACTGCTGAAGAGTTTAATCAAAGCATCAACAGCTTACAGGACCGTTACACTGATCTAATGACTGAAAAAACCCAACTGCAGGACCAATTCAACTCTTTGAGTCAGAAGAACCAGGGGTTAGAAAGCCAAGTCAGGTCTCTGAGTGACCAACTGAAGAAAGAATGTAACCAAGGTCAAAACTGAGATTTTTGAAGTAGTTCACCTTTAATGTATGTACACAGTCTTCTAATGTGTTTGTGTAAAACATTTGTGTGGTTTAGATGATCTTTTCCTATCCACCGAGTTGAAGAGCTGGTCTGACAGCAGACAGTACTGCAGGGATCGCGGTGCAGATCTGGTCATTATCAACACTGAAGAGAAACAGGTGAGTTTGAATTTCTGTTCATGAATGAGAGGAGTCACACTTATTCCTGTTTGTATTCACCTGCAGAGACATATATCTTCATTGGTCAAGGAGAGGGTTTGGATTGGTTTGTCTGACAGACAACAGGAGGGCAACCTGATATGGGTGGATAATTCACGACTGAAACAAGGGTAAATGCTAAGTATCACTTTGATTCTCATAAAAATGAGGCCATCACAACCTTCAGAAACCAGCTGAAGACAAAACTCTGCCCACAAACCACACTATTAAGAAAACTCTTATTCTCGTTTACTGTTCTGCACTTTGACTTTTGCTTGAGCATCTGTGTAACTTTAGTTTACTCTCCGATTATACTCTGAGTTTTGTTGATTCATAAATCTGTGCTTCTGATACATGTTGTTCAGGTTTTGGCTCACAGGTGAGCCGAATGACCAGGGTGGAAATGAAGACTGTATTGAACTGATTTATTCAAAACCAGTTCTGAACAACTGGAATGATCTCTCATGCTCAGAGAAGAGAAAAGGGGTTTGTGAGAAATAGGCTTCATCCCATCTATAACTATATATCATATAATAATTCTTATTGTGAATTCATGGCTTCTGACTTCAAGTGCCTGCCTTTTAAAACACTGTCAATTAATATGACAGTTTTAGGAGGAGAATGTGAAGTTGTCATTATTTTCTTATTGCTATATTTTTTTCTAATGGTATGAATTACTCTGAACTACAGTGTCCTTATTCACCCTGGTATTATACATTTTAGAGTCTGTGAAAATGCTTTAGGTTGTTATGCTCTCTGTTTGAATAAATTGTTCAATTACCATTATTATCAGAGTAAACTTCATTCTTTAGGTGCTTCCCAATTCCCAAATTTCAAACCCCTTCTGTTATTCAGAGACGTGCACGTGGGGGGGGGGGTTCCTCAGGTTACCTGGGCAACTGCCCATATGCCCTTCTCGACTCACGTTGGCCTCATGATGTGAAAAAAAAAATCATACAATGGATGCAGAATTTCACGTAAGCCTAGTTAAAAAAATAAAAATAAAAGCCTCATTCTGTTCCATATTCAGGCACCCGTCCAAAAGTGGCTGCAGCGCCTGCTCGCGATCGGGCCGAAATTGTCGCGGTTGTTGGGTGAGACGACTCAACCTTATAATCGTTAACGAAAACGAACAAAAAAATGAAAACTAGGTGGGAAAAAACATTTTCATTAACTGAAATACAAATAAAAATGAGGCATTACAAAAAAAAAAAAACAATAAACTAACCAAAACTGTAATGTGTGTTTGGCAAAACTAACTACAATAAAATAAAATGATAGATTAAATGACCTTAGTTTTCGTCTTTGTCAATAGGCATTTCTCAATGTCTAGGAAGGATCCTCGGAAGCCAGAATCTCGAGGATGCTACGTCATCGACATCCGTCAAAGGACTGTTCCAATGTCGAGGATCCTCAGAATTTCAGCCAAGGACAAAATATCCCATGTACAGGACAGGATGCATATGTGTAGCCTTCACGCTCTCAAATCACCCACAATCCTATGCGCGCAGCTTTGCTATCTTGTTCAAAAACTTCTACCGATATTAAATTCAGACCTGTCATTTAACAATTGTTAGCTTGGTTGCCATCACTGGCATCTCTTTTATAAATAACTAGTTAAGTTGTCCAAAGTAATTTAACGTTAATATCATACCAGTCACAGCGTTATTCATAGCTATCTCGTCTTTTTTAATAGGGACCAAGGAACAAACGGAGGCGTTCATACGTATCCGTGTAGAAAACAAGCAGCTGTTTACCGGGGGGAGAGACATCGCGGGGAACGAATATCGTTGAGAAGCAAATTATTTTTAAAACAGCTGAACTTTTCACTGATGTAATGATGGAATGACGTGCACTTGCTAGCCTGTTCCATTTACGTGTTCTCCGAATGCTAAAGAGGAGCCTTGACTAGCCTCTGAAGGAAGTGACTCAGAAGGAACAGTCCTGCCAAGGAAGTATCCTTGACATTGAGAAACGCCTAATGTCTTTCATAGAGAAAATAACGTTCAGCTGCATTTCATATCCCTCTCACTCACGTGTCTCTCACATACTGGCGCACACGCACATCCTGTCCTCCGTTTCCATGAGAACGAGTGTTGGAAGCAAGTTCGCAAAAGGCTGGTATCTCGTGAAAACCTTTACACAAACACACATTAAAAAGTGGTATAAAAATATTTTAAATTCTGAATATAATTTTGTCAGAGCGTTAATGTCGACCCGAGAGGCGATTGCTACTTTAGAAAGTTAACTAGACGCAAGTTTGAGGTAAAATGCACTTGGGTTGTCGATGTCAAAACACTAAGCTGTAATTCAAGTAAGGAATAATTGACGACGGGCCGTTGAATTATTAGAAAAATAGGTGGTGATTCGGTCACGATGCGAAGCAGAGTCAATTATTCCACTTATACAATGCTTACCACACCTCAAGACATCGTTCAGATGTATTTAAAGGGATTCGTTCAGTTTTTTGTACTTAATCGCTATTGTGGGTTGGACTATTTCTTCCGCATCTCATCCAATGCAACTTGCTGGTTTCACAATGTCATTTTAAAGCTGGTGACAGAGGCTTGAGCCGCTCACACACAGAGAGAGAGAGAGAGAGAGAGATAGCTTGTGTGAATTACACCTGTTATTCCCTCGCTAGTGAGAAATGTCATGTGTACTTTCGGAAAATCGGCTGTCATGTTGTTTTTGTTAGTCCTGTAATTTCTGGCTTTGTTATGTGAAGTGATATGGAAGTGTAATGCAGTCAGGAGAACTGCCTGGAACTACGTTCGTCGTGCTTTTCCCAGAAAATAATATCACGCCTCAGTATGTTCATCGGCCAATCAGATTCAAGCAGTCAACAGGCCCGTTGTATAAATATTAAATAATGTTATGTCATTTGTTTACTCACGCACGCATGCACACTAAAAAAACTAAGCTGTATCTAAAGTTTTCTTTTTATTTATTATTTGTCATGTTGTTTTCTCAAATTGAGCTCCCTGACAATCTGACAGAAAAGTCTTGTTGTGGCCCAAAAATGGGTCTTTTTTAGTCTGTTTGCTCTTTAGGTTTTTTACTGGCACACGTCACTTACACATTTTGCACTTACTGCAGAGTGTTGAGACTGTTTACATATTTGTGCCCATATGTACATTTTAGGTGCTGGTTTTATTTTTGAATGAATATTTTCTAAAATTGTATGATGTTTTTGTTGAGTTATCATTACACAATACTTTTTCTGACCTTTTTGAATCTTGCCCCTGACAAATAACCCAAATTAAACAAAAACACCAAAACTAACACTAAAACTAAGCATTAAAAAAAAGAAAAAATAAACTAAACTAGCAAACCGACTTCAAATACTAATTAAAACTAAACTGAATTTGAAAACAAAAAGTCAAAACTAAGTAAAAATAAAAACGAAGAAAAATGCAAAACTATAATAGCTGTAACGGCCCTGGTTTGTAGTCTTCTGTTCGATCGCCAACAGAGTTTGCCTGTGCTTTGCATTGACTCTTGCACCACACAGACTGTCACAGATCACACTGGACTACAGTTCCCACAATGCATCTCACTGATTACATGCACATCTGAGGCCAATACACATGCTCAACAAAAGGCTCTCTCTCTTGCTCATCTGGGCCGAGTGTTGTTAGCGTTTAGCGCTTGAGAGCGTTAGCTACTTTGCAGAGCCATTTACCTTTCTGAGTTTCATTCTGTTTTTTTAGCTTTAGTTCTATCATTATAGATCTTGACTTAGTTCTTAGTTCCTATAGTTCTACTATTCTAGTTATTTCTTGTCTAAGCTTTAGTTTAATCATTCTAGTTTCATCCCGTGCCTCGACCTTCTGCCTGTCTTAGTTTTGCCTCCCTAGTTTTGACCCTATTAGAGAATGTTTGCCCCTTGACTGTTCATCACCGATGGATGGCCCCATTGGACTACCCAATTGGATATTGTTCGCAGATTGCAGATCCACGCCTTCCCATGCATCACTCTTCGTCTTGTATCCTCTGTTCCTGTTTTCCAGTGACTGATCTTAGCTTGTATTACCATGTGGTCTAATAAAGCGTTGCATTTGGATCCCCACGTTTCCTGTTCTGTTGGCTCCGTAACAGAACACTCGGCCCAACAAGGATCCAGCGACTATTCCAAAGAACTTTGGCCAGCTATGAACACAGCAATTCAGTTACTAGCTCTCAAGCAGGGAACACGATCACTTGAGGGTTACATTGATGAATATTTGGCTTTGGCTAATGGCATGGAATTACCAGACTGTATGCTGATAGACTTTTTCTATAATGGCCTTAATCATCCTTTAAAGTCAAGAATTATTCATGAGAGTCCCCGTTCGTCAGTAATTTTTTAGATGATGTTTTGTGGACCGTTGGTTCAGCGTTCACTGTGGGTGTCGCAGAGGAACGCAATCCTACTCCCACTTGTGTAATTGCGACTGTAGTTCAGGCTCACAAGATGTTGGACACAACAGCACCCCTAATGTCACAGCACATCCAGAATTAAGTCAAGACACAGCTGCACGTACAGTTTCACATCACCTTAAAATTGATTATCCAGAGTCCAGTCAAGTCTCATGTCTTCCTGAATCTATTCACATCATGCCTACTACTCCCGAGTCTTGTACGGTTACATTCATCAAAACCACAACTCTTCACTGTCCCATCGAAGGAATCTGTCTTCAGGGGCCAGAGGTTGGCATCCAGCGTGGAGGATCCACTGCTGATGTCAGCACGCAATGCTGGAATTCCCAAGTCAAGTCAATCTAGTCATCCTGATCATGAACTTATAACCCTATCTACAGTGCTTCCCACTTGGGGGGTTGCTTTATTGTGTGTTTGGGCTGCATTTACGACCACAGAACTTGCTGAGGAAATGACACCTGTTGCAGTTTCTCCAGAGGTGGAAGCATGCGTTGCAGAATCTCTCAATCCGTGGGTAGCATCCAGCACTGAACTCTCTCTGTCTCTTGCTGTCACTACTGTAGAACCTCCAGAGGTAGCGGCTATCACTGAGGTGTCAGAGATGTCATCTATTGAAAATTCATCCTGCCCTAAACCTAAGGAGTCATTATCTGAACTTCCTGTCAGCTCTGTCATGATTATCAAGGTTGAGCCTGAACTTCCTATTGATCCTGTCACTGTCATCGGGACTATTCCTCTATCATCCTGGGGGTCTTCGGACACATCTACCCTGATCTGGTGGTCTTCAGCTCTGCCGTGGGGGTATTCGGACGCATCTGCCCTGATCTGGTGGTCTTCAGCTCCGCCGTGGGGGTCTTCGGACGCATCTGCCCTGATCTTGTATTACCATGTGGTCATATTTTATTCAAAATGGTTAAATGCCTAAATCCTTTCACTATTTTGTGTATTGTTTGAAGCCAAGATGGCTACTGAAAAGAGGGAGAGATGATTCAGGGAGGAAGCAAAGGACAGCACTTCACTGCAGGGTTGGCTGCAAAAAAGCCAACCAGCAGGTGAGACAGAGATTTTGCACTGTGATAAAGATGACATGACACGGTGTAGGCGAATTGATTAATTAATCAGACTCATATTTTAGCCTACTAATGGCAATGTTTAATGAGGAGGAGCAGTCACAAGCCTCCAGTCTATGTGAGGAAAATGTGGACCAGGAGAAGGCACATAGGGCAGGTAGGCCTAAGTGATGATCACCAGGACAGACTGGCAAAATAGGGAAATGATAGATGAGCAAGAAGATGAGATGAGGAAGATGAGAGCATCAACGAGGGAAGATATTGAGATGGCAAGTCGGGCAGAGTCAACGAATGAGGAAAGATTTCAGAGCAGGACAGGATGGAAGTCTGTAGGGATAAACTTGTGGAGGCAGGCCAAAGTGAAGATTAAGGAGCACCACAGCAGTGAATTGCATATGCTAAGCATGATTAGGTGGAATACCTTTCCAAAAGATACACTGCAGAGGGCTTTTGCAGTAGCTGATTCTCAGATGGAAGCAGCCAAAGAAAGGGAGAGGCAGAAAAACAGAGAGATTGTGTTACGTTAAATTGACATCACAATATATCTGGCAAAACAAGCTTTGGCCTTTAGGGGAAATGAAAAAGACTTGTCAAGTTCAAATAAAGGAAATTTTCTGAACCTGATGGATTTGCTTGGCCAATATGACAGTGTACTCCGGCTTCATCTTGATGCAGTCAAGGAAAAACAAGCATCAAACCAAAGGTGCCAGGTGTCTCTCCTGTCCAATAAGACACAAAACGACCTCATAAAAGCACTTAGTCTTTATGTGAAACCAATCATACAGAAGGAAGTGACAGAAGCATCACAATTTTCTATTTTGCTGGACGAGACAACTGATGTGTCACATATTGAGCAGGTGTCCTTTGTTGTGCGGTATGTTCACAACATAACTTTAAAGGAACACTTTGTCCAACTATGTGATGTCGAATCAACAACGGGAGAGGCACTGGAGAATGTAGTGATGAAGCTACTTGAGCAAAACAACTTTAACATTCAAGATGTCTGTGGACAGGGATATGATGGAGCTGCCAATATGAGTGGACACTACAACGGGCTGCAGTCCCAGATTCAGAGACACAATGAGAGAGCATTATATGTGCACTGCCAGGCACATCGTTTAAATCTTATGTTAGTTGAGAGTGCAAAATCCAACAAGCACTTTATGGATTTCTTCAGTCGTTGAGAGGCTGTACACGTTCATTGCCAACTCTACAATGTGCCATGCTGCATTTGTGGATACTCAAAAAGCCATGAATCCAGACCAATGTGTCTTTGAACTACAGAGGCTTTGAGACACCTGGTGGAGCTGCAGGGAAGATGCTTTAAAGACAAATAGGAAGTTCCTCCTTGCTGCACTACAGTACTTGAGAAATCTGAGAGAGTGTGACCCCCTCGATCTGGCTGCAGGAGAAGCTAAAAGCCTGTTGAGCAGCATAGATTTTGAATTTTTGCTGTGTCTTGAAATAGCAACACCAGTGTTCATGGAGATATCAGTTGCCTCAAAAGTACTCCAGCAGGATGACCTGGACTTGGCTGCTGCTTACTCTGTGTTAAATGGTGTCTTAAAAAAAGTAGTGGAACTGAGGAAAGACAGCCTATTCTCACAAATATACAACGCTGCCACAACAATTGCAGAGGAAAATGACATAAGCATTCCCACAAATATTCCAGGTAGACAAAGAAAAGTTCCTGCAAAGCTGAAATACACTTCCAAATCAGCAAGAGAAGATGATGCAGTCCAGACCTTGGAGGAATATTACAGGGTAAGGACATACTATACCTTTCTGGACAGATTGAGACAGGAGCTTGAGAGAAGATTTTGCGGGAAAGGGAAGACTCGGGACAGTGATGTCACTGCAGAGACTCTCTGACCCAGGGCAGTGGAAAGATATTGGCCAAGGTGTTGATACAGCACATTCACTTTATGTGTTTTATGGACTTCAGGGAGAAGAGACCAACCTTCAAACAGAGCTGAGAGTCTTCCATGCATCTTACAAGTGTCCCAAGAGGACAGTCAAGTCTATGCTTGAAAAAGAATGCTAACCTCATATTCCCCACACTATTCAAACTATGTATGTGCAGTAGAGATCATGAGCTGGAGCCCAATAATAAGCACAGGGTCTATGGAATGTCAAAGTTGACAAAATAAATAAACACAAATAAATATGGAGAAATGTAAAAAGCTAAAATTATGTTTAGAAATAATATTTCTGTAACTATTTCAACATTTCTTTGTCTATGTGGTAATAAAAATATAGTCATAACTCCAAGGAGAATGCTCAGAAATGCAGTGTAACAACTCATAAGACTTCACAATAAATGACAAACCAAAACAAGGCTTATTTTATATAAGTTTCAACAACAACAACAACATTATGGAGACCATACATACTCTTTTTCCTAGACATGTACTCTCTTGGACCTACAAAAATTAATTTCTTAGTGGCCCAAAATGTCCAGGATTCAGGTGTTTTCATAATCCTGCTCCGCTGAATCTATGACCATTTCCTGCCTGCTCCTGCAACATGTGTTACGCTCTCACATTTTTTGTGTCCACTCCTTTAAGCATTCTAATATTGTGTATAATTTTAGTGCATCAGGGAGCCGCTATCAGGACGTGGTGTATTAAAATATTTTTGAATGAACATTTAAATCCAGCGCAGCGTCAGTTCAGTCAGGCCACGGAGGCAAGGCTGTGAACAGCTGATGCGGTCAGCTGTCAAATCGCGCCAATCACCACTTCTGTCCTATTAGACACAGGACATATATATACGTGGCACTACTGCTTGGTAAGTATGCTCAACTGCTCGCAACCCTCCCTCCCTCCCCATTATAAGCATGAACACATTACTGCGCACCTTCTGGCTGTCGTCTTGTTTGTTTCAGATCACTAAGGCTGCCAAAAATCTTGGCTGGCATGGACCTCATTGCAGAGAGACACCCATCTTCATAACCAGGCTACAGGATAGACGTCCCACTGCCACATCTATATGATTATCACCGTTTGCTTTAAGACTTTATTATAAGTCTTAATTATAATGTATTTCTAAATTCATGGTTCCGGGGGGTTAATGTTAAAGCTCTTTTATGTCCAGTTATTCTGGGAGCAAGAACCCCCATAAGGAACCATACCGCCAAAGATAAATTGTGTTCAATAAACTCAAGTAAACTTGCCAAAGTGGTTCCTGTCTGAAATATGTTTCTATTTCGTGATCACAGGCATTCTGTGTAAAGGGAGCATATTTTAAAAGATCAGATATTTGTCAATGAGCAAATAATCTAGCCGTTCATGTGCAATCAGTGTGGAAAGTGTTTCAGATACATACAGCTTTAATCATCACATAAGGATTCACTCTGGAGAAACCGGTTTCACTGAAAAGTAACATCTTAAGGATCAAGTAAAAACTCACACCAGAGAGAAGCCTTACAAGTGTCTTCAGTGTGAGAAGAGTTAAGATGATGGAGGTTTAGAGAGAGAAGTAATTTCAACAATCACCTGCTTTACAGAAAAATACTTAAAAACTACACTTAAATACATACTTAATAACTAAACTTGAGGATTCTTAATTTAAAGTCTAAATATGTTTGGCCTCAACTTGAATTTGAACTCAACATTTACAGAGAGAATGAACCCTTGTCCTGTCCTGTCACTGCTACTGAGGCCGTCTATGAACCCTCGTCCTGTCACTGCTACGGAGGCCGTCTATGAACCCTCGTCCTGTCACTGCTACTGAGGCCGTCTATAAACCCTCGTCCTGTCCTATCACTGCTACTGAGGCCGTCTATGAACCTTCGTCCTGTCCTGTCACTGCTACTGAGGCCGTCTATGAACCCTCTTCCTGTCCTGTCACTGCTACTGAGGCCGTCTATGAACCCTCGTCCTGTCCTGTCACTGCTACGGAGGCCGTCTATGAACCCTTGTCCTGTCCTGTCACTGCTACGGAGGCCGTCTATGAACCCTCGTCCTGTCCTGTCACTGCTACTGAGGCCGTCTATGAACCCTCGTCCTGTCCTGTCACTGCTACGGAGGCCGTCTATGAACCCTCGTCCTGTCCTGTCACTGCTACTGAGGCCGTCTATGAACCCTCGTCCTGTCCTGTCACTGCTACTGAGGCCATCTATGAACCCTCGTCCTGTCCTGTCACTGCTACTGAGGCCGTCTATGAACCCTCGTCCTGTTCTGTCACTGCTACGGAGGCCGTCTATGAACCCTCGTCCTGTCCTGTCACTGCTACTAAGGCCGTCTATGAACCCTCATCCTGTCCTGTCACGGCTACGGAGGCCGTCTGTGAACCCTGGTCCTGTAACTGCTACGGAGGCCGTCTATGAACCCTCGTCCTGTTCTGTCAAGGCTACGGAGGCCGACTACCCTCGTCCTGTCCTGTCACTGCTACTAAGGCCGTCTATGAACCCTCGTCCTGTCCTGTCACGGCTACGGAGACCGTCTGTGAACCCTGGTCCTGTCACTGCTACGGAGGCCGTCTATGAACCCTCGTCCTGTTCTGTCACTGCTACGGAGGCCGTCTACCCTCATCCTGTCCTGTCACTGCTACTAAGGCCGTCTATGAACCCTCGTCCTGTCCTGTCACTGCTACTGAGGCCGTCTATGAACCCTCGTCCTGTCCTGTCACTGCTACTGAGGCCGTCTATGAACCCTCGTCCTGTTCTGTCACTGCTACGGAGGCCGTCTATGAACCCTCGTCCTGTCCTGTCACTGCTACTAAGGCCATCTATGAACCCTCGTCCTGTCCTGTCACGGCTACGGAGGCCGTCTGTGAACCCTGGTCCTGTCACTGCTACGGAGGCCGTCTATGAACCCTCGTCCTGTTCTGTCACGGCTACGGAGGCCGTCTGTGAACCCTCGTGCATGTCACTGCTACGGAGGCCGTCTGTGAACCCTGGTCCTGTCACTGCTACGGAGGCCGTCTATGAACCCTCGTCCTGTCCTGTCACTGCTACTGAGGCCGTCTATGAACCCTCGTCCTGTCCTGTCACGGCTACGGAGGCCGTCTGTGAACCCTGGTCCTGTCACTGCTACGGAGGCCGTCTATGAACCCTCGTCCTGTTCTGTCACGGCTACGGAGGCCGTCTGTGAACCCTCGTGCATGTCACTGCTACGGAGGCCGTCTGTGAACCCTGGTCCTGTCACTGCTACTGAGGCCGTCTATGAACCCTCGTCCTGTCCTGTCACTGCTACTGAGGCCGTCTATGAACCCTCGTCCTGTTCTGTCACTGCTATGGAGGCCGTCTATGAACCCTCGTCCTGTCCTGTCACGGCTACGGAGGCCGTCTATAAACCCTTGTCCTGTCACTGCTACTAAGGCCGTCTATGAACCCTCGTCCTGTTCTGTCACAGCTACGGAGGCCGTCTGTGAACCCTCGTCCTGTCACTGCTACGGAGGCCGTCTATGAACCCTCGTCCTGTCCTGTCACTGCTACTGAGGCCGTCTATGAACCCTCGTCCTGTTCTGTCACTGCTACGGAGGCCGTCTGTGAACCCTCGTCCTGTCACTGCTACGGAGGCCGTCTATGAACCCTCGTCCTGTCCTGTCACTGCTACTGAGGCCGTCTATGAACCCTCGTCCTGTTCTGTCACTGCTACGGAGGCCGTCTATGAACCCTCGTCCTGTCACTGCTACGGAGGCCGTCTATGAACCCTCGTCCTGTCACTGCTACGGAGGCCGTCTATAAACCCTCGTCCTGTCCTGTCACTGCTACTGAGGCCGTCTATGAACCCTCGTGCTGTCACTGCTACTGAGGCCGTCTATGAACCCTCGTCCTGTTCTGTCACTGCTACTGAGGCCGTCTATGAACCCTCGTCCTGTTCTGTCACTGCTACGGAGGCCGTCTATGAACCCTCGTCCTGTCCTGTCACTGCTACTGAGGCCGTCTATGAACCCTCGTCCTGTCCTGTCACTGCTACTGAGGCCGTCTATGAACCCTCGTCCTGTCACTGCTACTGAGGCCGTCTATGAACCCTTGTCCTGTCACTGCTACTGAGGCCGTCTATGAACCCTCGTCCTGTTCTGTCACGGCTAAGGAGGCCATCTGTGAACCCTTGTCCTGTCACGCCTATGGAGGTCTTCTGTGAACCCTCGTTCTGTCCTGTCACGGCTAAGGAGCCATCTGTGAACCCTTGTTCTGTCCTGTCACGCCTACGGAGGCCGTCTGTGAACTCTCGTTCTGTCCTGTCACGGCTACGGAGGCCGTCTGTGAACCCTCGTCCTGTCCTGTCATGGCTACGGAGGCCGTCTGTGAACCCTTGTTCTGTCCTTCTTGGTCTGTCTTACTTTGCTTAATGAAGTAAGCAGTAGTTTTGCTATCAAGTATGGATAAATCAGAGACTGGCTGATGGAGTTTTGGGTTGAATTTAGAGGCAACTGTAAGTTCTGAGCATGTCAGAAAACCGAAGAAAGCCAATAAAATCATGGTGATAAGGGTAAGAGTTGTATCGATCGAATGGTACACTGTGTGGAGACTATGAATACATTTTCTAAGGATGTCCAAAGTTATAGATTGTCCTGAATCTGGGCTTGATGGTTGAGAGCACTGGATTCTTTTTATTAGAAGAGAACCCTCGTCCTGTCCTGTCACTGCTACGGAGGCCGTCTATGAACCCTCGTCCTGTCACTGCTACGGAGGCCGTCTATGAACCCTCGTCCTGTCACTGCTACTGAGGCCGTCTATGAACCCTTGTCCTGTCACTGCTACTGAGGCCGTCTATGAACCCTCGTCCTGTCCTGTCACTGCTACTGAGGCCGTCTATGAACCCTCGTCCTGTCCTGTCACTGCTACGGAGGCCGTCTATGAACCCTCGTCCTGTCACTGCTACTGAGGCCGTCTATGAACCCTTGTCCTGTCACTGCTACGGAGGCCGTCTATGAACCCTCGTCCTGTTCTGTCAAGGCTACGGAGGCCGACTACCCTCGTCCTGTCCTGTCACTGCTACTAAGGCCGTCTATGAACCCTCGTCCTGTCCTGTCACGGCTACGGAGGCCGTCTGTGAACCCTGGTCCTGTCACTGCTACGGAGGCCGTCTATGAACCCTCGTCCTGTTCTGTCACTGCTACGGAGGCCGTCTACCCTCATCCTGTCCTGTCACTGCTACTAAGGCCGTCTATGAACCCTCGTCCTGTCCTGTCACTGCTACGGAGGCCATCTATGAACCCTCGTCCTGTCCTGTCACGGCTACGGAGGCCGTCTGTGAACCCTGGTCCTGTCACTGCTACGGAGGCCGTCTATGAACCCTCGTCCTGTTCTGTCACGGCTACGGAGGCCGTCTGTGAACCCTCGTGCATGTCACTGCTACGGAGGCCGTCTGTGAACCCTGGTCCTGTCACTGCTACGGAGGCCGTCTATGAACCCTCGTCCTGTCCTGTCACTGCTACTGAGGCCGTCTATGAACCCTCGTCCTGTCCTGTCACGGCTACGGAGGCCGTCTGTGAACCCTGTTCCTGTCACTGCTACGGAGGCCGTCTATGAACCCTCGTCCTGTTCTGTCACGGCTACGGAGGCCGTCTGTGAACCCTCGTGCATGTCACTGCTACGGAGGCCGTCTGTGAACCCTGGTCCTGTCACTGCTACTGAGGCCGTCTATGAACCCTCGTCCTGTCCTGTCACTGCTACTGAGGCCGTCTATGAACCCTCGTCCTGTTCTGTCACTGCTATGGAGGCCGTCTATGAACCCTCGTCCTGTCCTGTCACGGCTACGGAGGCCGTCTATAAACCCTTGTCCTGTCACTGCTACTAAGGCCGTCTATGAACCCTCGTCCTGTTCTGTCACAGCTACGGAGGCCGTCTGTGAACCCTCGTCCTGTCACTGCTACGGAGGCCTACTATGAACCCTCGTCCTGTCCTGTCACTGCTACTGAGGCCGTCTATGAACCCTCGTCCTGTTCTGTCACTGCTACGGAGGCCGTCTGTGAACCCTCGTCCTGTCACTGCTACGGAGGCCGTCTATGAACCCTCGTCCTGTCCTGTCACTGCTACTGAGGCCGTCTATGAACCCTCGTCCTGTTCTGTCACTGCTACGGAGGCCGTCTATGAACCCTCGTCCTGTCACTGCTACGGAGGCCGTCTATGAACCCTCGTCCTGTCACTGCTACGGAGGCCGTCTATAAACCCTCGTCCTGTCCTGTCACTGCTACTGAGGCCGTCTATGAACCCTCGTGCTGTCACTGCTACTGAGGCCGTCTATGAACCCTCGTCCTGTTCTGTCACTGCTACTGAGGCCGTCTATGAACCCTCGTCCTGTTCTGTCACTGCTACGGAGGCCGTCTATGAACCCTCGTCCTGTCCTGTCACTGCTACTGAGGCCGTCTATGAACCCTCGTCCTGTCCTGTCACTGCTACTGAGGCCGTCTATGAACCCTCGTCCTGTCACTGCTACTGAGGCCGTCTATGAACCCTTGTCCTGTCACTGCTACTGAGGCCGTCTATGAACCCTCGTCCTGTTCTGTCACGGCTAAGGAGGCCATCTGTGAACCCTTGTCCTGTCACGCCTACGGAGGTCTTCTGTGAACCCTCGTTCTGTCCTGTCACGGCTAAGGAGGCCGTCTGTGAACTCTCGTTCTGTCCTGTCACGGCTACGGAGGCCGTCTGTGAACCCTCGTCCTGTCCTGTCATGGCTACGGAGGCCGTCTGTGAACCCTTGTTCTGTCCTTCTTGGTCTGTCTTACTTTGCTTAATGAAGTAAGCAGTAGTTTTGCTATCAAGTATGGATAAATCAGAGACTGGCTGATGGAGTTTTGGGTTGAATTTAGAGGCAACTGTAAGTTCTGAGCATGTCAGAAAACCGAAGAAAGCCAATAAAATCATGGTGATAAGGGTAAGAGTTGTATCGATCGAATGGTACACTGTGTGGAGACTATGAATACATTTTCTAAGGATGTCCAAAGTTATAGATTGTCCTGAATCTGGGCTTGATGGTTGAGAGCACTGGATTCTTTTTATTAGAAGAGAACCCTCGTCCTGTCCTGTCACTGCTACGGAGGCCGTCTATGAACCCTCGTCCTGTCACTGCTACGGAGGCCGTCTATGAACCCTCGTCCTGTCACTGCTACTGAGGCCGTCTATGAACCCTTGTCCTGTCACTGCTACTGAGGCCGTCTATGAACCCTCGTCCTGTCCTGTCACTGCTACTGAGGCCGTCTATGAACCCTCGTCCTGTCCTGTCACTGCTACGGAGGCCGTCTATGAACCCTCGTCCTGTCACTGCTACTGAGGCCGTCTATGAACCCTTGTCCTGTCACTGCTACTGAGGCCGTCTATGAACCCTCGTCCTGTTCTGTCACGGCTAAGGAGGCCATCTGTGAACCCTTGTCCTGTCATGCCTACGGAGGTCTTCTGTGAACCCTCGTTCTGTCCTGTCACGGCTAAGGAGCCATCTGTGAACCCTTGTTCTGTCCTGTCACGCCTACGGAGGCCGTCTGTGAACTCTCGTTCTGTCCTGTCACGGCTACGGAGGCCGTCTGTGAACCCTCGTCCTGTCCTGTCATGGCTACGGAGGCCGTCTGTGAACCCTTGTTCTGTCCTTCTTGGTCTGTCTTACTTTGCTTAATGAAGTAAGCAGTAGTTTTGCTATCAAGTATGGATAAATCAGAGACTGGCTGATGGAGTTTTGGGTTGAATTTAGAGGCAACTGTAAGTTCTGAGCATGTCAGAAAACCGAAGAAAGCCAATAAAATCATGGTGATAAGGGTAAGAGTTGTATCGATCGAATGGTACACTGTGTGGAGACTATGAATACATTTTCTAAGGATGTCCAAAGTTATAGATTGTCCTGAATCTGGGCTTGATGGTTGAGAGCACTGGATTCTTTTTATTAGAAGAGAAGTTTGAGAATTATTTATTTCAGGGGCGGGGAAGCCAGATTAGTTAGTGGAAAAAATACAATGTCACTAAAGCCACATTTCCACCACAGGAACTTTACCCAGGAACTAGGGACTTTGGGCTGGTACTCGGTGTGTTTCCACCGCAGGAACCAGGAACCAAATAAAGTTTCGGGTAAAAAAATGCCCCTCAGAAAGTCCCTGCTGGCGAGGTGGTACTTTTTCAAAGTTCCGGAACTTTTGGGGGCGGGATTTGGGCGCTAAACATCCTGATTGGTTGAGTTCACGCAGTATTGTGATTTCAACCACTACTTATTCAGATCATTTTCAAAATATTACGGTTATTGTGTCAAAACATGATATGTTTTGTATTTCTTCCATTTCTGAATAATTGCACCAACAGTTGTCTCCTTATCACCAAGAATCTTGCTGATGGTCTTGTGGCAACAAGATTTTCAACAAGCAACAGTGGCAATTCCATTAATGGGGCAACTTACAAGCAAATCATCCTTGACATTACTCCCAAAACTGCTTCCATTGGGCTTCATGTGGTTAATGTCACCGCCGACATGGGAAAACCTAATCAGGCAATGTGGAAGGCCTTTGTAGTGCCTCAAAATGAAACTGTCTAGCGAGATCATAGAGGAGATCATATGTCCCACATCTAATTAAGAACATAAAGAGTGCCCTTTACTTATTTTTAAGTAAAGAATGTGCAATGGATACAGTGCAATTCTTGTCATAAGTCTAATCCTGAACATTCTGTGTGAAGCCAACTAAGTGATGTAGGCAATGAAGAATCATTTAACTGTGGATGCCACATGAAACCGCCCTACTGTTTTAAAAGCATGATGCCATAACTACATTTTTATTTTGGAACAAGGGATGTAGTGAAAAAGGGGATGTTGAATCTACCTTGATGAGGAGGAGATTCAAGTAAATGTTCTAATTTACAAAATAAAGCAACAATGATATATTAATTAACATGTTGTTAATGTGATGTTTGTATTTACAATTTTTGGATTTCTGGATTCACAGAAACTTGCAGAAGACCTTAAAGGGGGGGTGAAATGCTATTTCATGCATACTGAGTTTTTTACACTGTTAAAGAGTTGGATTCCCATGCTAAACATGGACAAAGTTTCAAAAATTAAGTTGTACGTTTGAAGGAGTATTTCTGTTCCAAAAATACTCCTTCCGGTTTGTCACAAGTTTCGGAAAGCTTTTTTCGAGTATGGCTCTGTGTGACGTTAGATGGAATGGAATTTCCTTATATGGGTCCTGAGGCACTTCTGCCGGAAGAGAGCGCGCTCCCGTATAGTAGAGCACTGAGAGCACAACAGACTTCACTGATCAGAGCGAGAGCATCACCAAATGTCACAAAAGAAGTGTGTTTTTGGTTGCCAGGGCAAGACAACCCTGCACAGATTACCAAAAGAGAAACAGCATTAAGGGACCAGTGGATGGAGTTTATTTTTACAGAGCATCAACGGAGTTGTGCAAGTGTTTGTGTTTGTTCTCTGCATTTCGAAGATGCTTGTTTTACAAACAAGGCCCAGTTTGACGACGGATTTGCACATCGTTTATTTCTTAAGGATAATGCAGTCCCAACGAAAAAGGGTCATGATCGTGTGTTGGAACCGCAGGTGGTGAGTAAAACTTAAAATATCTCTGCCTCCTTGTTAGTGCGTCCCCTCCCCATGCCGGAGACCCAGGTTCGAGCCCCGCTCGGAGCGAGTCGTTGCTGCTGCTGCTCTCGTTCAGTTTCAGCCTCGGGATCTGATTCTGGATCATAAATAAGCGGCTGAATCTGACTGTAAGCCATGGTTTATTTTGGATGATGGTTTTTTCCTCAAGGTAATGTCACAGCTTCCACATGCTCTCAACGCAAAAGCCTACTCGCGCTCGTGATTCTTTAGCTCCGCCCACACGTCACGCCTCCAGTCGGTCGTGTTTTTCCGGGAAAAATCGGTACAGACTATCTTTCTCTTATGAATATAATAAAACTAAAGACTTTTTGGAGTTATGAAGGATGCAGTACTACTCTATAGGTACTCAAGATTAACAGGAGATTGAGTGAAAACGAGCATTTCACCCCCCCTTTAAAAGTGGGCTGTTGTGATCAAATTGAATGTATTTTAAGCATCACCCCAATTTCAAATGTATACAGCACAGGAATATCTTATCAGTATTTTAAACAAAAACATTTTATTTTATAATTTATTCTTCACAAAGGTTAATGTTATTATTAATGCATTATAATAAAAAATATTGTGATAATACATAATTAGTTTTGTAAAACATAAAATAAGATGTGTAATATAAATACAAATATAAAGTATAATAATATTTTTGCTCTGCATATACAGATAACAGCCATAATAGATAAAGTGGATACTGTACTGGGCCGTAAAAAGACAGACTTTGAAGATATTTAATTTAATTTAGATGTGATGACACCTGAGCTATTGTTTTTTTCTCTTGTTACTTATTGCATTTTGTTGAAGAATAGTTCATGCTAAGTCCTTTATATTCTAAAGGTAACCCTGTGCTTCCAAAAAAATAATAATAACTTGAAGGATTTAACCAATATCAAGCAGAAAAGGCTTTAAGTCACTTTTTTTTAAGGGAAGACTACTTTGTCACATGCCCTAAAAGTCATTAAGTAATTATATATTAGATATACTTAGAAACAAGTTTCAAGTACATTTTCTTTTATAAACAACCATTTGTTGTTTTAAAGGGCTAACTTTTGCCATTGCTAGGCACTTGTCATGACTTTGGATTTCCTTTCTAACACAGTATATAGAATATTTACAACTTTACAACCTGTAGACTAATACATAGTATAAAGTACATTTCATAATAATAAATGTAAAATTAACAGTAATAACATTCAAGGCTTCATTAGGTGAAGAATAAAGATATAAAGGTGAGATTGGAATTTTCTTCTGTTCCTATAAACATGGGAATTATGAACACAAAGACATATACAGCCATCATCATGACAAGGTAATACACAGTTCATGTCCCCTTTAAAATAACATGGGGTTTTAGTACAAAGTGAATGCTGTTTACACATGATTAGGTGTGTAACGATAAATCAATTCATCTAATGTGTTGCAATTCTCTCTGAAATCAATTCTGAGCTTAGTTTTGACAGCTGATTGCACTGCATTCTTTAGAAACAGCTTGCTTTCAGTTCCACACACACAAACACACACACACACACACACCACTTAACCACAACTTAAAATAATCATTCATAAAGTTCAAAAAGGTTTAAGTGAATTACAAGAGTGTTAACATTACTCTTGCATCATACAAGCAGAGGTGCAGGTATATTTAACCACTCAGTTGAACGCACATGTTCTTCTTCATAAGCATTTGAGTGAGCGGTTAAAAACTAGCCTAAAGTGCCATCTGCTGTTCAACACTGAATTCAGAATCAATTCAAGAGAGAATCAAGATGCATTAGGAAAAATCACAGAATCGATCCATTAACCGATTTATCATTACACTCCTGATTATGATACGGTTAAAAACACTTTACAGATGCTGGTCATAAATAAATACATAAAAAATGAATAAATGAATATACCCTTAATTCTACACATCTTCAATAGCCAAATTAGCACTGATAATGTATTTATGGTATAGCCATAACTTTCACTCTTCCTAATAAAGTTAGATCAGTTAATGGTTGAAGAAAAATTTAGCAATTGTAGATTTTTTATAAAAACTCTTGTGCCAATTAGTTTTTGACTCATTAAGGATTCAGAAAGTGTAATAAAATATGAAGTGTGGATCTTAGTGTGGCGATTGGGTTCGGAAACAGGGACACCAAATAAATAAACCAACTACGCCACCCTGGGGGCTTATTACCAGGGAAGCACCCTCGACAAACTAGGAGCACATAAAGATTACAGGCTATTTTCCCCCCAGACCTGTTGCTTTCCGTGTTTCCACCGCGGCCTAAAGTACTGGGAAGATTAGGCAAATAGTCGGTCTCTTTCATTTTGGGTAAATCTAACAGGTAATCTTTTGTCTGTATTCAATTTATCTATATGTTCAAATGAAAATAAAAAGAGGCAAATGATATATTTTTCATTATAATGGCTGTATATATATATACACATTTCCCTGAATTAAGTACATTACTGTGGCTAATATTATTATGTTTAAATGAAAAACGAAAGGAGGCAGTTGTATTTGATTTCCTATCCTATTTTGTTTTATTGTAAATATCAGTGTTGAGTACTCGAGACTCGGACTCGGTCTCAAGACCGTATTTTAATGGTTTCGGTCTTGTCATGGACTCGTGTGCATTTTGACTCGGTATTGACTCGGACTCGAACATATTAGGAATCGGACTTATGCCCGAGTCCACTCGAGTCCCAATCACAATATTTCATGATTATTACTGTATGTTAATGTTTATTTAAATTGATGTATGTTTGAGACATCCAATGACTGGTGATTTTCTTTTGACGTGAGACGTTAGGCCAACAACACACTGGATGCGTGGAGCAAGCGTCTCAGCTGTGTGGCGTGTCTGTTTTTAATTCGGCTCCCATGTTAATAGGTTATATCTTGCAGACTGCCTGAGTGAGACGCGCGTAAAACCCGTGCATGCTAGAAATAGAACCGACGCATATTTTTCACGCAACACGCGTGCATGTTTGAAGCGTTTCCTCGCAAAATATACTAGGAATATATGTTTATATGTCATTTTGTACACAAATACATATTAATTCATGACATTTTGATATTTGAAAGTCTATAGGTTGGCATGAATTCAGATATAAATGTAATTTAAAAAATAAATTAATAATGAACGATTTTCAAATATTGCACCTGTCAAACATACTCTATTGTGCTGTCAATACTGTTGACAGTGTCCTATCAGTAGGTGTGTTAAAAAAAAAAAAAAAAAAAAAAGTTGATGTTGTCATGAAGACAAGAGCCTGGTCTGTCGGCGGTCTCCCTCTATGTCTCCTACAGCAGCAGCAGCGCGCCAAGCGCCGCATGCAGGCACGCTTCTGGTGTGTAAACACAGAAAACGCGAAGCAGCCACCACCTTTCTGGCACGCAGTAGAGACGCCACGCAGCCAGTGTGTCACCGGCCTTAAGTTACCCTCCTGCCATCCGCCTGTAGTGATCCCGCTTTCCAGAAAGCCACATTGCTACATTATTTCTCTCAACTGTGTTATTTTTACAAAGTAGGACAAAATGGTCACAGAAAAAAAACTAATATCGTTTAATTAAATTATATAATGAATACAGACACAGACTGACTGTCTCAACACTAAACATCTCCCCCCAAAAACATGTCTGACAGAATGCATTGAACTTATATGGCATTTCATCCAGCTTTCTTCCCCTGGCACATACACACTTTTGCATGAAATTTTCCTGGACAGTCAGTCGGCTCTTGTGTGTATGCCCTCCGTAACTAAAAAAAAACTTGGACTAGTGCGTATTTTACCCTGCATTAAAACGCACCAGCCAGTGAAATTAGCATTAGATTAGAAAGTGATAAAATGGTAACTGTTGTCAGTCCCCGCTTCCTCTGCGCCAGTAGAGAGTGTTTTTAGTCGGGGTGGATTGATCATGAGACCACATCGTGGTTGGTTGTGTAGCAGGATGGTCTCCTCACTTATTTTTTTGAAAAGTAATTATGCCCATCTGTAATCTTCACAACATCTAAAATGCACATAATCCAAGACATTGTAAGGATATTAGCAGTCATTAGTTAAGCTTCAAGGTTAAAGTTATGTAAAAGCTGTTACAGTTGAACATTTACAGGTATAGTGGTACAGTAATGTTACTTGTGCTAGAAAGGTTATATGGATGTGTATAGTGGTACAACGATGTTATGTGAAAATGAGCACTTAATATTGACAAGTTACAATTCATAATACTAATAAAATTACCTTTACACCACATACTATGTGGCCCTTTTACCCTTTATTGTTTCCACCAAACATTTTACATACTCTTGAAGATTTCTTTAGGTCTTGTCAAAGATCCAATCTCTCTGGTCTCGGTTTTGACTTGGACTCGACCCTTTCTGAACTCGGTCTTGACTCGGACTCGAATGAGCTGGTCTCGACTACAACACTGGTAAATATACAGAGAGGAAAATTGTAGTCGCCAAGGCGAGCTGACCGATGTTATCACGTACACTGCTGTTTACAGAATTACCGTATTAAATGAACGTGGACATCACACCCCAGAGTCAAATGCGCAAACTCTGAACTACAGAGGATGCGAGTCTGAAATGTGCTTACTTTGTATTGAGAAACACTCGAAGACCAAATGCCTGCCTAATCTTCCTGGTACTTTAGACCGCGGAGGAAATGCAGAAAGCAACATGTCTGTGGGGCAAAAAGTTCCTGGTACAATTGTTCTGTGTAATTTCGGTGGAAACACGGCATAAGGCTACATAGCAGAACAGCACGCAGAATTGTACACTCGCAGTCATATATCCACAAAATCAGTTCAAACAGCAGTACGTAGTAATTTAGTGGTCGCTACTGGACCTCTGATCAAAGTGTCCAGTGAACGACAATGATGACCGAAACCGAAACAACCCACCATAACCTTGAACAGGCATATGAAACACACCTAGATTAAAACACAAAACAAAGAGGAAGCTCACCAAGTGGACTTGAAGTCGGACTAAAGGCATTAAATATAAAAGGTTGAATAAGCACGTCATTAGAGAACCACAAAACTCATCTGCTTTACCGGAAGCTTGCTAAACAACAAGCGCCGCCGGGTGTACGTCGATGAATTCCCCTGTCCACGATTGTCGCATTTCTCCCTCTAGTGGCTGTCGCGCAGAACTGTCAAACTGGTTGTGCAGTTACCTCGGCATATTCAACATGGTAAAAGGAGTAATTTTAATGAATATAATTAATGTAAGAATGCATCGTCACAAATCAAATGACACCCCAAAATAAAAATAGTGGGGTTTATGGGGCTAATCGACATAAATAAAGATTTTAAAATTAAAAAAATAATTATTTCACCATAATTATTCTAAAGCACCATTTCAATGAAATAATGTTTAAAGAATAATGTTAACTTGAACAACAAATAGCAAATTTTGACCTTGCGCCTGTGGTTTTGGTTAGAATGCATCACATCCGGTCGGGCGGTCGCATATAGACTAGCCACAGAAGTTCAAACATTTGAACGCCTCCGAAGCTCAATTCGGATCTGAAATTTCAGCATACGCATATGATCAGAGCTACACGCAGCTCCCACACTATTTTCCATTGCAAATATGACTTCCAGTCTGTCATTCGTTGGAGACAGTGGAAAGGCAGCTTTACACACCGTGCGGGAACGACAACAATGACATGACATCACATGTAATGCCCTCACAGGTAACATGCACCAACCACCTTTATAGTGCTCATAACTAGAGCTAAATCACCATCAAACCGAGCATTAATAGGCGGAGCGAATGCCTACTGCTACATTAGGACCACCCCTTCAGTTTAATAATGGTACGCCTCCTGTTTTATTAATCGCTTGATGATCTGAGATAATTGGTTAATGTTGGACAAAAGTGTATTTTCAGCTCTTTAAATCAAATAAGTCGTGGTATAGTGGTTAGAGAGTTTGACTTTAGGGTTGTGGGTTTGAGTCTCGGGCCGGCAATATCACGACTGAGGGGCCCCCAACTGCTCCCAGGCGGCAAGGAAGTCGACCGGAAGTTGAAGTCGGGTGGGGGCTGCCATCTTTTAGCAGAACTTCACTTGCGTTAGCATCCCATTGACTCGCATTCATTTTGACGTCACTTTGAAAGCGAATAACTTTACATCTGAGGCGTTTAAAGACTCCGTTTGTCCATTATTTATTTCTAAAGATACACGACAATGTATAAAGGGCTCCATTACCTTCTATGTTACATTATGGCCCCATATAAACAGTTTTTGTAAAAATAGGCTAATGATTGCGTCATAACCACTCGTCTCTCTGTCGCATTACCGTACAGACAGGAGGAGAAGCTCGCAGGCAAATTAAATTAATATGCCGTACTGGCGTTACATTTTAAAATACTATACAAAATAATTAATCAGAAAACTTACTCCTGCTCACTCACGACAAAGAACTCCCCGCTCAAGCTCGCCGTCTCCGCAAGATTAACGATGGCAGTTTGCACGCACAGGCACTTAGAACATTTACATCTGTCAGACAGGTTCCTGACGTCGCCAAGCTTCGTTTGAGTCTGCGCGTCAGAAACGGAAGTGCTAAAAAACGCTGAAAATGGGCTTCATTTGTCTCAGTTGAGTTCCAATGGAGTCGCTGTGTCCATTTCTTTTACTGTCTATGACTGCTCCCCAGGCGCCGCAGCATAAATGGCTGCCCACTGCTCCGGGTGTGTGTTCACGGTGTGTGTGTTCACTTCACTTTATTATTATAGATGTTTCAGAACCATGGACATCAACATAGCACCTTCAAATAGGCCAACACTGCATTGTCATGTAAACGATTTTGTAAAATTGTCATGTAGGATAAAGTAATATAACTAAACCTCGGAGAACCATAAAATTAAATTAATTACTTTGCTTCATGCTGGACAACAAATCATCATCAAATCAACATTTAATAAATCTGGAAGATAATCAGCTAAGATATGGCCCCTCTGATTGGGCCATGACTTCAAAACGGTACAGTAACCAGCAATGCAATAGCTCTTTCATTTCAAATCAGTATAGTTTACATTTACTTATATAAGGCTTTTCACAGTAAATGGTGTTTCAAAGCAACTTAACAGACAATGCAGGTTTCTTTGTTACACCACCACATTATATCCCACAACATCTGGCAAGACCAGGGACTTATGTGAGGATCCTGTTCATGGACTTCAGTTCAGCCTTCAACCCCATCATCCCAACACTCCTCCAGAACAAACTAACTGAACTTCCACACATTTTATTCTGTTGGGAAGTAGATAGTTAATCCATCAAATGTTAATTTAATATTTATTGCATTTAATATAAAGAAAAATCTCCAGCCAATCAAAAACAGGTTTGCCTTTTCACGCATCTCCTATATTTGTGCCTTAAAAATGTCAAAAAAGTTTTAAGACTCAACCCCACCATTTATTATATTTAGGACTTTTTATGAACTTATTGAAAGTGAATTAAATGCTTTTCAAAGACCCACACTTTCTCCAGACTGAGTTTAGAAATCGCTCCTTTTTCTAAACCTCTTATCACACTCAGAACATGCCAATTTCTCGCCAGAACGAGTTTCCAAATAACTCTTCAGATCTATTTGAAATGTGAAACTCGCACTGAAGATGCGTGAGAAGGCCTCTCTTTGGTGTGAACTCTCTTGTGAACCTGAAGAGCTGTTCTCTGTCTGAAACTCTTTCCACACTGTTGGCATGTGAAGGGTTTCTCTCCAGTGTGAATTCTCATGTGAGTCTCCAGGTTTGCTTTTCTCGAGCAACTCTTTCCACAGTGATGACACATAAAAGGCTTCTGTCCGATATGAGTTATTACGTGCTTCTTTAACCGTTCCCTGTCAGTGAATCTTCTTCCACACTGATGGCACATAAAGCAGCTCTCTCTTGAGTGAATCTCCATGTGTTTACGAAGGAATTCTTTACGTGCAAAACCTTTTTCACACTGATTACAGCTGTAAGGCTTCTCTCCTGTGTGAACTCTCATGTGAGCTATAAGATTTCCTTTCTGAGTCATAGTTTTTCCACACTGATTACAGGTGTATGGCTTCTCTCCGGTGTGAACTCTCATGTGAACTGCAAGACTTCCTTTCCGATTCACAGTTTTTCCACAGAGTTTGCAAGTGTACGGCTTCTCTCCGGTGTGAATTCTCATGTGAATATCAAAGGTTGCTTTATGTGGGAAACGCTTCCCACACTGACCACATTCAAATGGTTTCTCTCCAGTGTGAACCCTCATGTGGATGTAAAGGGTTCCTTTATACGTGAAGCCCATCCCACAGAGAGGGCAGGTATGGGGCTTCTCTCCGGTGTGAGTTCTCATGTGAATCTCTAGACTGGCGTTTCGTGGGAAGCTCTTTCCACACTGATGGCACATGAAAGGCTTCTCTCCAGTGTGAACTCTCATATGGATTTTAAGGTTATCTTTTTTGCTCAAAATCTTTCCACATTGTTGGCAGGTGAAACATTTTCTAGTTAGAGTCTTCCCAGCTCTTTTCTGAGAGGAAGTCTTTTCCCTCTCTGAGCAACTGAAAGATTTTTCTCCAGTTGTGAAGTCATGATGTTCCTCATGCAGATCTTTCTCTTCGGCTTCATTCAGTGCCACCAGATCTGAAGCAAAAAAAATAAATAAAGTTAACCCCAGTTTAACATCATACATCATTAGACAGCAAAACATTTAGACATTTAAAGCATCAAAACCAAGAATATAGCTGTGAGCAGAGATGAAGGGTTCCAGACGTGTAAATACCCACCAGCATCCTAGTTTTCCTCATCTACTTTGTGATCAACAAATAAGCGCTGCATGATAAATCGCATGTGATTGTGATGCACATCTCCTCAGTTAAACCGGTTCTGTGATTAATAGTACTGGTAAATCTCCATTACATACATTCAGATGGAGTGGCATTTAATACACAGAGATGTAGATCACCGACATCTACACTGTATCGTATTCGATTATGAACGCGGTTTTGCGTAGCTTGTCTGGGTCAGTGTTTTTATTAATGCCATTTATGTTTTTGTTCCTACAGCACATAGCACTAGTCAACTAAATGAGACCTATTATGCAAAATTCACTTTCACATGTTGTTTGGACACATGTGTGTTGGCAGTGTACACAAACACGCTATAATGATAACCTTCGTAACATAATTTATACATAGGACTGCTTTGAGAATGATGGTTAGTGTAAAGCAGTTTTTGCACAAAAGTTTCTCCTGAAGAATGGAGCAGTGCCAACTGTGCGTAATCCAGCTATCCCTCCAGAAGAAGTATCACACGTTCATTTTCCTGTTGCCTTTCTGAAAGACCTTCTTGGCACTCTGTAAGGCTAATGTTGCTAAAGCTACCATTGTCTGTCTGTTTTAAGTGATGCTGCCTTCCCGTGCAACCAGAATGATCGTGATCGTGAATGGGAAAGTAGGAGTTAAAACTTCATATGAAAGCAATGTGAAGTTGACTGCTGGAATTAGTGGAGCTCATAAAGTTTGTAGTACATATGCTATGGTACCATGAGTTATTTTTTTATTTATTTTTTGTTATTTTATATTTTTTATATTCTCCTGTCTGTGTAATTCAAAAAGTGCATTTTTTTATGCACAGTACAATCAGACGACTAACCCTAGCTCTTTTTGAGATGTGTTGATGCCATGAAATTTAACATATTTTTCCCTTAAAATTATAAATTTTCTTAGTTTAAACATTGCTATGCCATCTGTGTTGTATTCTGAATAAAATATTTGAAATTTCCACTGCACTCTGTTTTCATTTGTACAGCATCCCAATATTTTGGAATCAGGTTTGTAATTTTAAAGTTTAGAGAAAAAATGCCCTTTATTACAATGAGCATTTTTGAGGATGAGAAGAATAAAATACAGCAGATGTCAAGATGATCACCCACACCTGTTTTTGTTAGAATAATTGACAGAAATGAATGTTTTTCAGTTTCTAATTCAGAGATTTTGTATAACATTAAACCCAAAACTATCTAGTTATTGATTGTTTGACAAATAAACCACTGCAGATATGGACACATTTTTTATTGTCAATTTGGACATTTTATCACAAATCAAAGAAAACCAACCTGTTAGTTCCTCAGTATCTTTATGATCGACTCTGAAAGCTTCTTGACTCTGCATGTCTTCACTCTCTTCTTTAATAAACTGCATCTTTGTTTGTTCCTCAGTATCTTCACGTTTGACTCTGAATGTTTCTTCAATCTTCTTCACGTCTTCACTCTCCTCTTTAATAAACGCCATCTTTATAACAGAGTCTCGTGGATCTCAGCCATTCACCGGGAATATTTCTGTTTGTTTAAGATGAGAATTATTAGCAGAAAAAAAAATAAAAACTAGATGCAAATTAAACCTCTGGGTGTGTCTCAATCCGCTCCCTAGTTCAGTAGTTAGCACACTGATGAGGGAGAAACTTTCAGCCACAGTTGCTTTTGGGAAATGCACCTCTGATTAACTAACACTCAAAACTAGCATTGTACAGATATTTCATATGAAGTTGCAATATTTTTTTTTTGAATATGATATTGAATATGATACTTTTGGTTTATAATGTTTTGCATGTGTTGGTTTATAAATCATTACACATTTGTTGCTCTTGTTGTTTTGAGCAGTGTGCAGTGACTCCAGCACTTTAAACCATGGCCATACCATCATACTCCTCTTACTATTTCGGCAGGATCCAGTATGTGTAGGGTACATAGTCTGCAAACTTTCTGCATGCCTGAAATAGCCGGATGACCTACTATGTTTGTCAGAATCTGCTAAGGATAACTAAAGCAGACTGAAAACAGAACAGAAGCTGTGTTCAGAATGGCATACTAGCACACAACTCCTTCTATACTGCAGTATACAGTGTGTTTATACTGTGATTGGGATGTGAATGTTCTGTATGCATACATTTGCTCAAATCTGATGTACGCATGTGAAAAGAAACTGCATGGGATACCATTTCCCACAATGCAATGTTTATTTCTTTTCTTTTAAGATTTGACTTTGACCCCATTAAATCTGCCTTTTAAGTGATCTTATTTTCTTACTGTTAATTTTAAAATGCTGCACAAGCTTATTTTTTCTTCGCATAAATGCTTGACGAATTTAATTAATGGTGCATTACAATATTCTACTGTAAACTGGTTCATTTGTTCGATGACAAGTGAAATAACAAGGTTTTAGGATCATTATGTACCAAATCATATTTTCCTCTTCCTCTGAAAAGAAAGGTTTTATCTGAGAGGTTCACAGAAGCTTACACTATTAAAGTCAGAACTAGACACCTGGGGTTTACTTTGCTACTCAGTACAGTTCAAAACAAGCCCTGACATTTATCCATGCAACACATTTCTCAAAACTAGATTTAATTTGGACACTAATGTAGGTACTTTCTACCTGGAAGACACTGTATATAAGGAACATCTTTTTTACCATTGTACTATTTCTAAATCCTGTATTTGACTAGAACATTGATAAATGTGGTGACTTTATACAAAGGTAATTTATTTTTGTGTTATATTTCATCTTCATTTACCTTTATTTTATTCTATTTGTTTTATTATTAATGTTTTTATTGCATGTGGTTTGGGTTTCTTGTTCATGTGTTAACACTGGATACATGTCAACGCTTTTTTTTGATATTTTGTAAAAAAAAAAAAAAAAAAAAAAACTCCTACTCTGAAAAAGCTTATTGTAGATTGTGTACTGAGCAGTGAGCAAGTGTGTCGTTCTGAACACGTGAATAAATGGATTCAGTTTCTTAATG